>NW_027143511.1:0-57393 GCF_026170545.1 Melanerpes formicivorus | reverse complement strand
GGGGTCTGGGCTGGGCCTGGGACAGGGCTGGGCCCGAGGCTGGGGCAGGGGTGGAGTAGGGTTGGGGCTGGGGCTGGGCTGGGCGCAGGAATGTGGCGGGGGCTGGGCTGTGGCTGGGGCCGGGGCTGGGCTGGGGCAGGGCTGGGGTAGGGCTGGAGCCGGAGCTGGGGCTGGGCTGGAGCCGGAGCTGGGGCCGGGGCTGGGAGCAGGGCTGGGATTGAGGTTGGGGCCGGGGCTGGGGCTGGGTTGGGGCCGGCGCTGAAGCAGGACTGGGCTGGAGGCTGGGCCTTGGGCAGGGCTGGGCTGGGGGCAGGGCTGGGGCTGGGGTGGGAAGCAAGTCAATGTCTGGGCTGGGGCTGGGGCTGGGGCCGGGGCTGGGAGCAGGGATGGGAGTGGGGCTCGGCAGGGGCTGGGGCTGGGGCTGGGGCTGCGGGCTGGGGCAGGGCTGGGGGCAGGGGTGGGAGTGGGGCTGGGCAGGGGCCGGGGCTGGGGCAGAACTGGGGCTGGGACAGAGCTGGGGCCGGGGCTGGGTCTGGGGCTCGGGCAGGGCTGGGGGCAGGGCTGGGAGTGGGGCTGGGCAGAGGCCGGGGCTGTGACAGGGCTGGGGCTGGGCTGGGGCAGGGCTGGGGCTGGGTTAGGGCTGGGGCTGGGTCCAGGGCTGGGGCTGGGGCCAGGGCAGGGGCTGGGCTGGGGCTGGTGCTGCGGCTGGGCTGGGGCAGGGCTGGGGCTGGGGCTGGGTCCAGGGCTGGGGCTGGCGGGTGGCTGGGGCTGGGGCTGTGTCCACGGCTGGGGCTGGGCGGTGGCTGGGGCTGAGGCAGGGCTGGGCTGGGGGCAGGGCTGGGGCTGGGCTGGGAACCAAGTCTATGGCTGGGCTGGGGCTGGGGCTGGGGCTGGGGCCGGGGCTGCGGCAGAACCGGGGCTGCGGCAGGGCTGGGCCCGGGACAGGGCTGGGCCCGAGGCTGGGGCAGGGCTGGGGCTGGGGCCTGAGGGTAGGGCTGGGCTAGGGATGGGGCTGGGGCAGGGCTGGGGCTGGGCTGGGAACAGGACTGGGCTGGGGCGGGGACTGGGGCAAGGTTGGGGCTGGGGCTGGGCTGGGGCAGGGCTGGGGCTGGGGCTGGGGCCGGGGCTGGGGCTGGGGCTGGGTCCAGGTCTGGGGCTGGGCGGTGGCTGGGGCTGGGCTGGGGCAGGGCTGGGGCTGGGGCTGGGCTGGGGCCGAGGGTGGGGCTGGGTTGGGGTAGGGCTGGGGTAGGGCTGGAGCCGGAGCTGGGGCAGGACTGGGGCTGGGACTGGGCTGGGGCCGAGGATGTGGCTGGGGCTGGGGCCGGGTCTGGGGAAGGGCTGGGGCCAGGCTGGGGCTGGTGCTGGGATGAGGGCCGCGCTGGGGCAGGGCTGGGGCTGGGGCTGGGCTGGGGATGAGTGTGGGGCTGGTCTGGGGTCTGGGCTGGGCCTGGGGCAGGGCTGGACCCGAGGCTGGGGCTGGGGCTGGGGTAGGGCTGGGGCTGGGGCTGGGGCTGGGTTAGGGCTGGGGCTGGGGCTGGGGCTGGGCTGCGGCTGGGGCTGGGGCCAGGCCAGGGGCTGGGCTGGGACTGGGGCTGGGGCCAGGGCTATGGCTGGTACATGGCTGGGCCCGAGGCTGGGGCAGGGCTGGGGCTGGGCTAAGGGCAGGGCTGGGTTAGGGCTGTGGCTGTGGAGGGCTGGGCTAGGGCTGGGTTGGGGCCAGGGATAGGGCCCTGGGTGGGGCTGGGCTGGGGTCTGGGCTGGGCCTGGGGCAGGGCTGGGCTCGAGGCTGGGGTCCAGGGCGGGGGCTGCGCTATGGCTGGGGCTGGGGCTGGGGCGGGGGCTGGGGCCGGGGCTGGGGCAGGCCTGGGGCTGGGTCTGGGCAGGGCTGGGGGCAGGTATGGGGCTGGGACAGAGCTGGGGCCGGGGCTGGGGCTGGGGCTGGGACAGGGCTGGGGGCAGGGCTGGGAGTGGGGCTGGGCCAGGGCTGGGGCCGGGGCTGGGCAGGGGCCGAGGTTGGGGCTGGGCTGTGGCAGGGCTGGGGCTGGGCTGGGGCTGGGGCTGGGGCCAGGGCTGGGGCTGGGCGGTGGCTGGGGCTGGGCTGGGCCTGGGTTGGGGCCGGGGCTGGGGCCGTGGGTGGGTCTGGGCTGGGAGTGGAGCTGGGCAGGGGCCGGGGCTGGGGCCGGGGTTGGGGCAGGACTGGGGCTGGGTCTGGGGCAGGGCTGGGGGCAGGTATGGGGCTGGGACAGAGCTGGGGCCGGGGCTGGGGCTGGGGCTGGGACAGGGCTGGGGCCGGGGCGGGGTCCGGTGCTGGGGCAGGGCTGGGGCTGGGGCTGGGCTGGGGCCGAGGGTGGTGCTGGGCTGTGGCAGGGCTGGGGCTGGGCTGGGGCTGGGGCTGGGGCCAGGGCTGGGGCTGGGCAGTGGCTGGGGCTGGGCTGGGCCTGGGTTGGGGCCGGGGCTGGGGCCATGGGTGGGTCTGGGCTGGGAGTGGAGCTGGGCAGGGGCCGGGGCTGGGGCCGGGGTTGGGGCAGGACTGGGGCTGGGGCTGGGGCAGGGCTGGGGGCAGGTATGGGAGTGGGGCTGGGCAGGGGCTGGGGCTGGGGCTGGTGCTGGGGCTGGGCTGGGGCAGGCCTGGGGCTGGGGCCAGGGCTGGGTCTGGGGCCAGGGCTGGGGCTGGGTCCAGGACTGGGGCTGGGCATTGGCTGGGGCTGGGCTGGGGCAGGGCTGGGGCTGGGGCTGGGCTGAGTCCAGGGTTGGGGCTGGGTCTGGGTCCAGGGCTGGGGCTGGGTGGTGGCTGGGGCATGGGCTGGGGCAGGGCTGGGGCTGGGCCTGGGCTGGGGCAGGACTGGAGCTGGGACTGGGGCAGGGCTGGGGGCAGGTATGGGGCTGGGACAGAGCTGGGGCCGGGGCTGGGTCAGGGGCTGGGACAGGGCTGGGGGCAGGGCTGGGAGTGGGGCTGGGCAGGGTCTGGGGCCAGGGCTTGGGCAGGACTGGGGCTGGGACAGGGCTGGGGCTGGGCTGGGGCTGGTGCTGGGGCTGGGCTGGGGCTGGGGCTGGGGCCAGGGCTGGGGCTGGTGCTGGGGCTGGGCTGGGGCTGGGCTGGGGCAGGGCTGGGGCTGGGGCTGGGCTGGGGCCGAGGGTGGGGCTGGGCTGGGGCTGGGCTGGGCCCGAGGCTGGGGTCCAGGGCGGGGGCTGCGCTGTGGCTGGGGCTGGGGCTGGGCTGGGCCTGGGCTGGGGCCGGGGCTGGGGCTGGGTCCAGGGCTGGGGCTGGGCATTGGCTGGGGCTGGGGTGGGGCAGGGCTGGGGCTGGGGCTGGGGCTGGGCTGGGTCCAGGGCTGGGGCTGGGGCTGGGTCCGGGGCTGGGGCTGGGTCCAGGTCTGGGGCTGGGTGGTGGCTGGGGCATGGGGTGGGGCAGGGCTGGGGCTGGGGCTGGGCTGGGGCCGATGGTGGGGCTGGGCTTGGGCAGGGCTGTGGCTGTGGCTGGGCTGGGGGCAGGAATGGGGCGGGGTCTGGGCTGTGGCTGGGGCCGGGGCCGGGGCCGTGGGTGGGTCTGGGCTGGGAGTGGAGCTGGGTAGGGGCCGGGGCTGGGGCCGGGGCTGGGGCAGGGCTGGGGGCAGGTATGGGGCTGGGACAGAGCTGGGGCCGGGGCTGGGTCTGGGGCTGGGACAGGGCTGGGGCAGGGCTGGGAGTGGGGCTGGGCAGGGGCTGGGGCTGGGGCCAGGGCTAGGGCAGGACTGGGGCTGGGCCAGGGCTGGGGCCGGGGCTGGGGCTGGGGCTGGAGCTGGGGCAGGGCTGGTTGCAGGTGTGGGAGTGGGGCTGGGCAGTGGCCGGGGCGGGGGCCGGTGCTGGGGCAGGGCTGGGGCTGGGGCTGGGCTGGGACCGAGGGTGGGGCTGGGCTGTGGCAGGGCTGGGGCTGGGCTGGGGCTGGGGCTGGGGCCAGGGCTGGGGCTGGGCGGTGGCTGGGGCTGGGCTGGGCCTGGGTTGGGGCCGGGGCTGGGGCCGTGGGTGGGTCTGGTCTGGGAGTGGAGCTGGGCAGGGGCCGGGGCTGGGGCCGGGGTTGGGGCAGGACTGGGGCTGGGGCTGGGGCAGGGCTGGGGGCAGGGATGGGAGTGGGGCTGGGCAGGGGCTGGGGCTGGGGCTGGTGCTGGGGCTGGGCTGGGGCAGGCCTGGGGCTGGGGCCAGGGCTGGGGCTGGGTCCAGGGCTGGGGCTGGGCATTGGCTGGGGCTGGGCTGGGGCTGGGGCTGGGCTGAGTCCAGGGTTGGGGCTGGGTCTGGGTCCAGGGCTGAGGCTGGGTGGTGGCTGGGGCATGGGCTGGGGCAGGGCTGGGGCTGGGGCTGGGCTGGGGCCGAGCGTGGGGCTGGGCTGGGGCAGGGCTGTGGCTGTGGCAGGGCTGGGGGCAGGAATGGGGCGGCGTCTGGGCTGTGGCTGGGGCCGGGGCTGGGGCTGGGCTGGGGCCGGGGCTGGGGCCGTGGGTGGGTCTGGGCTGGGAGTGGAGCTGGGCTGGGGCCGGCGCTGGGGCCGGGGCTGGGGCAGGACTGGGGCTGGGGCTGGGGCAGGGCTGGGGGCAGGTATGGGGCTGGGACAGAGCTGGGGCCGGGGCTGGGTCTGGGGCTGGGACAGGGCTAGGGGCAGGGCTGGGAGTGGGGCTGGGCAGGGTCTGGGGCCAGGGCTTGGGCAGGACTGGGGCTGGGACAGGGCTGGGGCTGGGCTGGGGCTGGTGCTGGGGCTGGGCTGGGGCTGGGGCTGGGGCTGGCGCCAAGGCTGGGGCTGGTGCTGGGGCTGGGCTGGGACTGGGCTGGGGCAGGGCTGGGGCTGGGGCTGGTCTGGGGCCGAGGGTGGGGCTGGGCTGGGGCAGGGCTGGGGCTGGGCTGGGGCCGGGGCTGGGGCTGGGTCCAGGGCTGGGGCTGGGCATTGGCTGGGGCTGGGCTGGGGCAGGGCTGGGGCTGGGGCTGGGCTGGGTCCAGGGCTGGGGCTGGGGCTGGGTCCAGGGTTGGGGCTGGGCTGGTGCTGGGGCTGGGGCCAGGGCTGGGGCTGGGCGGTGGCTGGGGCTGGGCTGGGCCTGGGCTGGGGCCGGGGCTGGGGCCGTGGGTGGGTCTGGGCTGGGAGTGGAGCCGGGGCTGGGGGTGGGTTGGGGCCGGCGCTGAAGCAGGACTGGGCTGGAGGCTGGGCCTTGGGCTGGGCTGGGCTGGGGGCAGGGCTGGGGCTGGGCTGGGAACCAAGTCTATGGCTGGGCTGGGGCTGGGGCTGCGGCATGGCTGGGGCCAGGGCTGAGGCTGGGCTGGTGTCTGGGCTGGGCCTGGGACAGGGCTGGGCCCGAGGCTGGGGCAGGGCTGGGGCTGGGGCCTGAGGGTAGGGCTGGGCTAGGGATGGGGCTGGGGCAGGGCTGGGGATGGGCTGGGACCAGGACTGGGCTGGGGCGGGGACTGGGGCAAGGCTGGGGCTGGGGCTGGGACAGGGCTGGGGCCGGGGCGGGGTCCGGTGCTGGGGCAGGGCTGGGGCTGGGGCTGGGCTGGGGCCGAGGGTGGTGCTGGGCTGTGGCAGGGCTGGGGCTGGGCTGGGGCTGGGGCTGGGGCCAGGGCTGGGGCTGGGCAGTGGCTGGGGCTGGGCTGGGCCTGGGTTGGGGCCGGGGCTGGGGCCATGGGTGGGTCTGGGCTGGGAGTGGAGCTGGGCAGGGGCCGGGGCTGGGGCCGGGGTTGGGGCAGGACTGGGGCTGGGGCTGGGGCAGGGCTGGGGGCAGGTATGGGAGTGGGGCTGGGCAGGGGCTGGGGCTGGGGCTGGTGCTGGGGCTGGGCTGGGGCAGGCCTGGGGCTGGGGCCAGGGCTGGGTCTGGGGCCAGGGCTGGGGCTGGGTCCAGGACTGGGGCTGGGCATTGGCTGGGGCTGGGCTGGGGCAGGGCTGGGGCTGGGGCTGGGCTGAGTCCAGGGTTGGGGCTGGGTCTGGGTCCAGGGCTGGGGCTGGGTGGTGGCTGGGGCATGGGCTGGGGCAGGGCTGGGGCTGGGCCTGGGCTGGGGCAGGACTGGAGCTGGGACTGGGGCAGGGCTGGGGGCAGGTATGGGGCTGGGACAGAGCTGGGGCCGGGGCTGGGTCAGGGGCTGGGACAGGGCTGGGGGCAGGGCTGGGAGTGGGGCTGGGCAGGGTCTGGGGCCAGGGCTTGGGCAGGACTGGGGCTGGGACAGGGCTGGGGCTGGGCTGGGGCTGGTGCTGGGGCTGGGCTGGGGCTGGGGCTGGGGCCAGGGCTGGGGCTGGTGCTGGGGCTGGGCTGGGGCTGGGCTGGGGCAGGGCTGGGGCTGGGGCTGGGCTGGGGCCGAGGGTGGGGCTGGGCTGGGGCTGGGCTGGGCCCGAGGCTGGGGTCCAGGGCGGGGGCTGCGCTGTGGCTGGGGCTGGGGCTGGGCTGGGCCTGGGCTGGGGCCGGGGCTGGGGCTGGGTCCAGGGCTGGGGCTGGGCATTGGCTGGGGCTGGGGTGGGGCAGGGCTGGGGCTGGGGCTGGGGCTGGGCTGGGTCCAGGGCTGGGGCTGGGGCTGGGTCCGGGGCTGGGGCTGGGTCCAGGTCTGGGGCTGGGTGGTGGCTGGGGCATGGGGTGGGGCAGGGCTGGGGCTGGGGCTGGGCTGGGGCCGATGGTGGGGCTGGGCTTGGGCAGGGCTGTGGCTGTGGCTGGGCTGGGGGCAGGAATGGGGCGGGGTCTGGGCTGTGGCTGGGGCCGGGGCCGGGGCCGTGGGTGGGTCTGGGCTGGGAGTGGAGCTGGGTAGGGGCCGGGGCTGGGGCCGGGGCTGGGGCAGGGCTGGGGGCAGGTATGGGGCTGGGACAGAGCTGGGGCCGGGGCTGGGTCTGGGGCTGGGACAGGGCTGGGGCAGGGCTGGGAGTGGGGCTGGGCAGGGGCTGGGGCTGGGGCCAGGGCTAGGGCAGGACTGGGGCTGGGCCAGGGCTGGGGCCGGGGCTGGGGCTGGGGCTGGAGCTGGGGCAGGGCTGGTTGCAGGTGTGGGAGTGGGGCTGGGCAGTGGCCGGGGCGGGGGCCGGTGCTGGGGCAGGGCTGGGGCTGGGGCTGGGCTGGGACCGAGGGTGGGGCTGGGCTGTGGCAGGGCTGGGGCTGGGCTGGGGCTGGGGCTGGGGCCAGGGCTGGGGCTGGGCGGTGGCTGGGGCTGGGCTGGGCCTGGGTTGGGGCCGGGGCTGGGGCCGTGGGTGGGTCTGGTCTGGGAGTGGAGCTGGGCAGGGGCCGGGGCTGGGGCCGGGGTTGGGGCAGGACTGGGGCTGGGGCTGGGGCAGGGCTGGGGGCAGGGATGGGAGTGGGGCTGGGCAGGGGCTGGGGCTGGGGCTGGTGCTGGGGCTGGGCTGGGGCAGGCCTGGGGCTGGGGCCAGGGCTGGGGCTGGGTCCAGGGCTGGGGCTGGGCATTGGCTGGGGCTGGGCTGGGGCTGGGGCTGGGCTGAGTCCAGGGTTGGGGCTGGGTCTGGGTCCAGGGCTGAGGCTGGGTGGTGGCTGGGGCATGGGCTGGGGCAGGGCTGGGGCTGGGGCTGGGCTGGGGCCGAGCGTGGGGCTGGGCTGGGGCAGGGCTGTGGCTGTGGCAGGGCTGGGGGCAGGAATGGGGCGGCGTCTGGGCTGTGGCTGGGGCCGGGGCTGGGGCTGGGCTGGGGCCGGGGCTGGGGCCGTGGGTGGGTCTGGGCTGGGAGTGGAGCTGGGCTGGGGCCGGCGCTGGGGCCGGGGCTGGGGCAGGACTGGGGCTGGGGCTGGGGCAGGGCTGGGGGCAGGTATGGGGCTGGGACAGAGCTGGGGCCGGGGCTGGGTCTGGGGCTGGGACAGGGCTAGGGGCAGGGCTGGGAGTGGGGCTGGGCAGGGTCTGGGGCCAGGGCTTGGGCAGGACTGGGGCTGGGACAGGGCTGGGGCTGGGCTGGGGCTGGTGCTGGGGCTGGGCTGGGGCTGGGGCTGGGGCTGGCGCCAAGGCTGGGGCTGGTGCTGGGGCTGGGCTGGGACTGGGCTGGGGCAGGGCTGGGGCTGGGGCTGGTCTGGGGCCGAGGGTGGGGCTGGGCTGGGGCAGGGCTGGGGCTGGGCTGGGGCCGGGGCTGGGGCTGGGTCCAGGGCTGGGGCTGGGCATTGGCTGGGGCTGGGCTGGGGCAGGGCTGGGGCTGGGGCTGGGCTGGGTCCAGGGCTGGGGCTGGGGCTGGGTCCAGGGTTGGGGCTGGGCTGGTGCTGGGGCTGGGGCCAGGGCTGGGGCTGGGCGGTGGCTGGGGCTGGGCTGGGCCTGGGCTGGGGCCGGGGCTGGGGCCGTGGGTGGGTCTGGGCTGGGAGTGGAGCCGGGGCTGGGGGTGGGTTGGGGCCGGCGCTGAAGCAGGACTGGGCTGGAGGCTGGGCCTTGGGCTGGGCTGGGCTGGGGGCAGGGCTGGGTCTGGGGTGGGAACCAAGTCTATGGCTGGGCTGGGGCTGGGGCTGGGGCCAGGGCTGGGGCAGGACTGGGACTGAGGTTGGGGCTGGGGCTGGGGCTGGGGGCAGGGATGGGAGTGGGGCTGGGCAGGGGCCGGGGCTGGGGCCGGGGCTGGGGCAGGACTGGGGCTGGGCTGTGGCTGGGGCTGGGGCAGGGCGGTGGCTGGGGCTGAGGCAGGGCTGGGGCTGGGTTCGGTGCAAGGCTGGGGCTGGGGGCAGGGATGGGGCTGAGTCTGGGTTGGGGGCTGGGCCAAGGATGACGCCAGGGCTGGGGCTGGGGCTGGGGCTGGGCTAGGGGCTGGAGGCTGTGGTGGTGCTGAGGCAAGGCTGGGGCAGGGCTGGGGCCAGGGCTGAGGCTGGGCTAGGGTCTGGGCTGGGCCTGGGACAGGGCTGGGCCCGGGACAGGGCTGGGCCCGAGGCTGGGGCAGGGCTGGGGCTGGGGCCTGAGGGTAGGGTTGGGCTAGGGATGGGGCTGGGGCAGGGCTGGGGCTGGGCTGGGACCAGGACTGGGATGGGGCGGGGATTGGGCAAGGCTGAGGCTGGGGCTGGGCTGGGGCAGGGCTGGGGCTGGGGCTGGAACCAAGTCTATGGCTGGGCTGGGGCTGGGGCTGGGGCCGGGGCTCGGGCAGGGCTGGGGAAGGGCTGGGGCAGGGCTGGGGCTGGGGCCAGGGCTGGGTCTGTGGCTGGGGCAGGGCTGGGGCTGGGCTAAGGGTAGGGCTGGGTTAGGGCTGTGGCTGTGCAGGGCGGGGCTAGGGCTGGGCTGGGGCCAGGGATGGGGCCCTGGGTGGGGCTGGCGCTGGGGCCCGAGGCTGGGGCAGGGCTGGGGCTGGGCTAAGGGCAGGGCTGGGTTAGGGCTGTGGCTGTGCAGGGCTGGGCTAGGGCTGGGCTGGGGCCAGGGATGGGACCCTGGGTGGGGCTGGGCTGGGGTCTGGGATGGGCCTGGGGCAGCGCTGGGCCCGAGGCTGGTTTCCAGGGCGGGGGCTGCGCTGTGGCTGGGGCTGGGCTGGGGCAGGGCTGGGGATGAGGCTGCTGTAAGGCTGGGGCTGGGTCTAGGGCAGGGCTGGGGCTGGGCTAAGGGCAGGGCTGGGTTAGGGCTGTGGCTGTGCAGGGCTGGGCTAGGGCTGGGGCTGGGGCTGGGCTGGGGCAGGGCTGGGGCTGGGGCTGGGACATGGCTGGGGCTGGGACTGGCCCTGGGGCAGGGCTGGTGCTGGGCTGGGGGCAGGGTTGGGCTAGCGCTGGGCTGGGGCTAGGGCAGGGCTGGGGCTGGGCTCGGGCTGGGGCTGGGGCTGAGTGCAGGGCTGGGCTAGGGGCTGGAGGCTGGGCTGGGGCTGAGGCAGGGCTGGGGCAGGGCTGGGGCTGCGGCAGGGTTGTGGCCGGGGTTGAGGCTGGGCTAGGATCTGGGCTGGGCCTGGGACAGGGCTGGGCCCGAGGCTGGGGCAGGGCTGGGGCTGGGCTAAGGGCAGGGCTGGGTTAGGGCTGTGGCTGTGCAGGGCTGGGCTAGGGCTGGGGCTGGGGCTGAGCTGGGGCTAGGGCTGGGGCTGGGGCTGGGTCCAGGGCTGGGACTGTGCAGTGGCTGGGGCTGGGCTGGGGCTGGGCTGGGGCTGGGGCTGGGCTGGGGCCGAGGGTGGGGCTGGGCTGGGGCCAGGGCTCTTGCAGGACTAGGCTGGAGGCTGGGTAGGGCTGGGCAGGGCAGAGCAAGGTAGGGCAGGGCAGAGCAAAGCAGAGCAGAGTAAGGCAGAGCAAGGCATTCTAGGGCAGGGCATAGCAGGGCAAGGCAGTGTAGGGCAAGGATGGGCAAGGCAGGTCAGGTCAAGGCAGGGCAGAGCAGGGTAGGGCTGGGCAAGGCAGGGAAAGGTAGGGCAGGGCAAGGAAGGGGAGGTCAAAGTAGGACAGGGCAGGGAAGTGCAGGGTAAGACAGGCTGGGACTGAGGTTGGGGCCGGGGCTGGGGCTGGGTTGGGGGCAAGGCTGGGGCTGGGGCAGGAACCAAGTCTATGGCTGGGCCGGGGCTGGGGCAGGACTGGGGCTGGGGCTGCGGCTGGGGCAGGGCTGGGGGCAGGGATGGGGCTGGGACAGGACTGGGGCTGGGCTGTGGCTGGGGCTGTGGCTGGGCTGTGGCTGGGGCTGAGGCAGGGCCGGGGCTGGGGCTGAGCCAGGGCTGGGGCTGGGGCTGGGCTGTGGCTGTGGCTGGGTCCAGGGTGGGGATGGGCTGGGCTGGGGGCAGGGCTGGGGCTGGGCTGTGGCTCGGGCTGGGCTGGGGCTGGGTTAAGGCTAGGGCTGGGTCCAGGGCAGGGGCTGGGCTGGAGCTGGGGCTGGGCTGGGGCTGGGTCCAGGGCAGGTGCTGGCTGGGGCTAGGGCTGGGGCCTAGGCTGGGGCCAAGGTCGGGGCTGGGGCTGGAGCGGGGCTGGGGCTGGGCAGGGATGGGGAAGGTCTGGGGCTGGGGCAGGGGCCTAGGCTGGGGCCAAGGTCGGGGCTGGGGCTGGGGCGGGGCTGGGGCTGGGCAGGGGGCAGGGCTGGGCTAAACCTGGGGATGGGGCAGGGCTGGGGCTGGGCTGGGGACAGGGCTGGGGCTAGGGCTGAGGTAGGTGTAGGGCTGGGGCTGGATTGGGGCCGGGGCTGGGGCAGGACTAGTTTGAGGCTGGGCCTTGGGCCGGGGCTGGGTTGGGGCTGGGGCAGGAGCCAGGGCTGGGGCAGGGCTGGGGCCGGGCCTGGGGCTGGGGCTGGGGCCTGATTGGGGCTGGGCTGGGGCTGGGGCAGGGGCGGGGACTGGGACAGGACTAGGGCTGGGGCTGGGGGCAGGGCTTGGGCCAGGCTGAGGCTGGCTACGGGTCACGGCTGGGGCTGGGTCCAGGGCTGGGGCTGGGGCAGGGCTAGGTTAGGGCTGGGCTGGGGCAGGGCTTGGGCTGGGGCTGGACTGGGGCTGAGGGTGGGGCTAGGCTGGGGTCTGGGCTGGGCCTGGGGCAGGGCTGGGGCCGGGGCTGGGGCATGGCTGGGGTAGGGCTGGGGCCGGGGCAGGGGCCGGAGCTGGGAGCAGGGCTGGGACTGAGGTTGGGGTGGGGGCTGGGGCTGGGGGCAGGGCTGGGGCTGGGGCCGGGGCTGGGGCAGGACTGGGGCTGGGGCAGGGCTGGGGCCGGGGCTGGGGCTGGGGTCAGGGCTGGGGGCAGGGGCCGGGGCTGGACTGGGTGCAGGGCTGGGCTATGGCTTGGGCTGGGGCAGGGCTTGGCTAGGCCTGGGGCTGGGGCCGGGGCTGGGGCCGGGGGTTGGGCAGGGCTGGGGCTAGGCTGGGGCCAGGGCTGGGCTGGGACCGGGGCTGGGCTGGGGTAGGTCTGGGGCAGGGCTGGGGCTGGGGCTGGGGCTGGGGCAGGGCTGGGTCCGAGGCTGGGGATGGGGCTGGGGCGAGGACAGGGCTGGGGCACGTTTGGAACTGGGACTGGGCTGGGGCTTGGGTTGGGGCTGGTGTGAGGGCAGGGCTGGGGCAGGGCTGGGGATGGGGGCTGGGGCTGGGATGGGGCAGGACTGGGTCTGGGGCAGGGTCCAGGGCTGTGGACAGGGCTGGGGCCCGGCTGGGGCTGGGGCTGGGCTGAGGGCAGGGCTGGGCTAGGGCTGGGGCTGGGGCAGGGCTGGGCTAGGGCTGGGCTTAGGGCAGGGCTGGGGGAGGGCTGGGGATGGGGGCTGGGATGGAGCAGGACTGGGGCTGGGACAGGGGCCGGGGCTGGGGACAGGGCTAGGGCCGGAGCTGAAGCAGGCCTGGGGCTGGGCTGGGGCTGGCTTCGGGGCAGGGCTGGGGCTGGGTCCAGGGCTGGGGCTGGGCTGTGGCTGGGGCTGGGGACAGAGCTGTGGCTGGGGCTGTGGCTTGGGTGAAGGCAGGGCTGGGGCAGGGCTGGGGATGGGGTCTGCGCTGGAGTCAGAGCTGGGGCTGGGCTGGGACTGGGGCTGGCTTCAGGGCATGGCGGGGCCTGGGTCCAGGGCTGGGGCTGGGCTGAGGGTAGGGCTGGGCTAGGGCTGGGGCTGGGGCAGGGCTGGGCTAGGGCTGGGCTGGGTCCAGGGCTGTGGCTGGGGCTGGGCTCTGGCAGGTCTGGGGCTGGGGCTGGGCTGGGGCTGGGGTCTGGGCTGGGCCTGGGGCAGGGCTGGGGCCGGGGCTGGGGCATGGCTGGGGTAGGGCTGGGGCCTGGGCTGGGGCCGGAGCTGGGAGCAGGGCTGGGACTGAGGTTGGTGTCGGGGCTGGGCTGGGGGCAGGACTGGGGCTGGGGCAGGGCTGGGGCCGGGGCTGGGGCTGGGGCAGGGCTGGGGCAGGGCTGGACCTTGGGCTGGGTCTGGGCTGGGGGCAGAGCTGGGGCTGGGCCTAGAACCAAGTCTTGGACAGGGCTGGAGCTGGGGCTGGGGCTGGGACAGGGCTGGGGCTGGGACTGGGACTGGGACAGGGCTGGGGCTGGGCACAGAGCTAGAGCTTGGGTTGGGTCTGGGGTGAGGGCAGGGCTGGGGCGGGGCAGGTTTGGGTCTGGGCTGGGGGCAGGGCTGGGGCTGGGGCTGGGACTGGGACAGGGCTGGGCACACAGCTAGAGCTTGGGTTGGGTCTGGGGTGAGGGCAGGGCTGGGGCAGGGCTGGGTCTGGGCTGGGGGCAGGGCTGGGGCAGGACTGGGGCTGGGGCAGGGCTGGGGCTGGGGACAGGGCTGGGGCTGGGGCTGGGCTGGTGCTGGGGTCTGGGCTGGGCCTGGGGCAGGGCTGGGGCCAGGGCTGGGGCATGGCTGGGGTAGGGCTGGGGCCTGGGCTGGGGCCGGAGCTGGGAGCAAAGCTGGGACTGAGGTTGGGGTCGGGGCTGGGGCTGGGGGCAGGGCTGGGGCTGGGGCTGGGGCTGGAACCAAGTCTATGGCTGGGCTGGGGCTGGGGCTGGGGCTGGGGCCGGGGCTGGGGCAGGACTGGGGCTGGGGCAGGGCTGGGGCCGGGGCTGGGGCTGGGGCTGGGGCAGGGCTGGGGCAGGGCTGGACCTTGGGCTGGGTCTGGGCTGGGGGCAGGGCTGGGGCTGGGCCTAGAACCAAGTTTTGGACAGGGCTGGGGCTGGGGCTGGGGCTGGGACAGGGCTGGGGCTGGGCACAGAGCTAGAGCTTGGGTGGGTCTGGGGTGAGGGCAGGGCTGGGGCAGGGTTGGGGCTGGGCTGGGGCAGGGCTGGGGCAGGACTGGGGCTGGGGCAGGGATGGGGAAGGTCTGGGGCTGGGGCAGGGGCCTAGGCTGGGGCCAAGGTCGGGGCTGGGGCTGGGGCGGGGCTGGGGCTGGGCAGGGGGCAGGGCTGGGCTAAACCTGGGGATGGGGCAGGGCTGGGGCTGGGCTGGGGACAGGGCTGGGGCTAGGGCTGGGGTAGGGGTAGGGCTGGGGCTGGATTGGGGCCGGGGCTGGGGCAGGACTAGGCTTGAGGCTGGGCCTTGGGCCGGGGCTGGGTTGGGGCTGGGGCAGGAGCCAGGGCTGGGGCAGGGCTGGGGCCGGGCCTGGGGCTGGGGCTGGGGCCTGATTGGGGCTGGGCTGGGGCTGGGGCAGGGGCGGGGACTGGGACAGGACTAGGGCTGGGGCTGGGGGCAGGGCTTGGGCCAGGCTGAGGCTGGCTACGGGCTGGGACTGGGTCCAGGGCTGGGTCAGGGCTAGGTTAGGGTTGGGCTGGGGCAGGGCTTGGGCTGGGGCTGGGCTGGGGCTGAGGGTGGGGCTAGGCTGGGGTCTGGGCTGGGCCTGGGGCAGGGCTGGGGCCGGGGCTGGGAGCAGGGCTGGGTCTGAGGTTGGGGCCGGGCCTGGGGCTGGGCTGGGGGCAGAGCTGGGGCCGGGGCTGGGGCTGGGGCTGGAGGCTGGGCTGGGGCTGGGGCTGGAGGCTGGGCTGGGGCTGGGGCTGGGGCTAGGCTGAGGCATCATACTGGGCTGGGGCTGGGTTTGGGGCCGGGGCTGTGATGGGGTAGGACTGGGGTAGATCTGGAGCTGGGGCTTGGGCAGGGTTGGGGCTGGGCTGGGGCCAGGGCTGGAGCAGGGCTGGGCCTGGGCTGGGGCTGGGGCTGGGGCTGGGGCAGGTCTGGGGCAGGGGCTGGGTTGGGGGCTGGGGCAGGGCTAGGTCTGGGCTGGGGCCAGGACTGGAGCAGGGCTGGGGCTGGGCTGGGGGCTGGGTCGGGGCTGGGGCAGGACTGGGCTGGGGGCTGGGCTGGGGATGAGCTGGGGCTGGGCTGGGGCCGGTGCTGGGGCCGGGGTTGGGCTGAGGCTGGGGGATAGGGCTGGGCCAGTGCTGGGGGCTGTGGCTGTGGCTGGGGCATGGCTGGGGTCGAGGCTGGAACCAAGGCTCAGGACTGGGGGTTGGGCTGTGCTGGGGCTCAGCTGGGGCTGGGGCTGGGGCCAAGGCTGAGGCAGGGGCAGGGCTGGGGCAGGGCTGGAGTCGGGGCTGGGGCTGGGGGCTGGGAATCGGCTGGGGCCGGAGCTGGGCTGGAGCCGGCGCCGGAGCTGGGGCCGGGGCTGTGGCAGGGCTGGGGTCGGGCTGGGGGCTGGGATGGGGCCAGGTCTGGGGGCAGGGCTGGGGCTAGGATGGGGCCAGGGCTGGGGCCGGGGCTGGAGGCTGGGCTGGGGCTGGTTTGTGGCCAGGGCTGGAGGCGGAGCTGGGGCAGGGCTGGGGCAGGGCAGGGCCTGGGCTGGGGGGTGGTGCTGGAGCTGGGTCCGGTGTTGTCGGGCAAGAGGGGACATGGGTCCCAGGAACACCTGTGCAATTCAGGCCTTGAAGAATTCTCTGTTGATAATATAGTGGCGGAGTAGGAGATGTGAGAAAGTGCTGATTGCTTGGTATGCTGAAACCCAGCTGCCCCTGAGATGGGAGGCAAGCAAGATAAGGAGGAGGCGAGATCTGGGAAAGAGAGCAATTAGGCCGGATAGAAGAATTCCACAGAGTTGTGAAAACAATGATGTAACCATTTAGAGAGCAACCAATAGTATGTTGCCAAGTGGGCATAATTATAGCAAACTGTATATAAGATGTGTCTGATGCTCAATAAAGTTGGAATCCGCTGATCACATTGGTCGAATAAGCGGCCCCCTTCTTGCAGTAGTCCGGGGCTGGAGCTGGGGCTGGGGCTGGGCTGGGGCTGGTGATGGGGCAGGGTGTGGAGCAGGGCTGGGGCAGGGCTGGGGCCGGGGTTGGGGCCTAGGCTGTGGGAGGGGCTGGGGCCGGGGCTGGGCTGGGGCTGAGCTGGGGCTGGGGTGGGGGCTGGTGCAGGGCTAGGACTGGGCTGGGGGCTGGGCTGGGGCTGGCCTGGGGCGGGGGCTGGGGCAGGTCTGGGGCTGGGCTGGGTTGGGGCTGGGTCAGGGCTAGCTCTGGACTGGGGCCAGGGCTGGCGCAGGGCTGGGGCTGGGCTGGGGCCTGGAGCCGGGGCTGGGGACAGGGCTGGAGGCTGGGGCTGGGGCCGGGGCTGGGGCAAGGGCTGGGGCTAGGCTGGGCTTGGGGCTGCGGCTGGGGCTGGGGCGGGGGTGGGCGCTGGGGCAGTGTTAGAGCTGGGCTGGGGGCAGGGCTGGGGCCGGGGCTGGGGGCTGGGGCTGGGGATGGGGCAGGGCTGGGCTGGAGGCTGGGCTGGGTCTTGGGCAGGGCTGGGGCAGGGCTGGGGCTGTGGTAGGGGCTGGGGCCGGGGCTATGGCCGGGGCTGGGGCAGGGCAGGCGCCGGGGCTGGGGCCGGAGCTGGGGTAGGGCTGCGGCTGGGAACAGGTCTGGGACTGGGTTGGGGCCGGGGCTGGGGCTGGAGTGGGGTAGGGTTGGGACCGGGGCTGGGGGCTGGGCTGAGTCTGGGGCAGGGCTAGGGCAGGGCTGGGGCTGTGGCAGGGGCCGGGGCTGGAGGTGAGGCTTGGGGCTGGGATGGGGCCAGGGCTGGGGGCGGGGCTGGGGAAGGGCTGAGGCCTGGAGCTGGGGGTGGGACAGGGCTTGGGGCTGCGGCTGGGGCTGGGGCTGGGGTGGGCACTGGGGCAGGTTTAGAGCCGGGCTGGGGGCACGGCTGGGGGCTGGGCCTGGGGCAGGGCTTGGGCCTGGAGCCGAGGCTGGGGCCGCGGCTAGGAGCAGGGCTGGGGCAGGGCTGGGGCCGAGGCTGGGGCCGGGTCTTGGTCCAGGGCTGGGGCTGGACTGGGCCTGGGCCTGGGGCAGGGCTGGGGCCTGGCTGGGGCTGGGATGAGGGCAGGGCTGGGGTCAGGGCTGGAACCAAGTCTAGGGCAGGGCTGGGGCTGGGGCTGGGGCTGGGGCTGGGGCCTGAGGGTAGGGCTGGGCTAGGGATGGGGCTGGGGCAGTGCTTGGGCTGGGCTGGGACCAGGACTGGCCTGGGGCGGGGACTGGGGCAAGGCTGGGGCTGGGGCTGGGCTGGGGCCGGGGCTAGGGCAGGACTAGGCTGGAGGCTGGGCCTTGGGCTGGGGCTGGGCTGGGAGCAGGGCTGGGGCTGGGGCTGGAACCAAGT
Organism: Melanerpes formicivorus; assembly: GCF_026170545.1. NCBI lineage: Eukaryota > Metazoa > Chordata > Aves > Piciformes > Picidae > Melanerpes > Melanerpes formicivorus. The sequence continues at coordinate 40,542 of NW_027143511.1, read as the reverse complement.
CTATGGCTGGGCTGGGGCTGGGGCTGGGGCAGGACTGGGGCTGGGGCAGGGCTGGGGCCAGGGCTGGGGCAAGGCTCAGGCCAGGCTGGGGCTGGGGCTGGGCTGAGGGCAGGGCTGGGGCAGGGCTGGAGCTGGGGCTTGGCTGGGGATGAGGGTGGGGCTGGGCTGGGGTCTGGGCTGGGCCTGGGACAGGGCTGGACCCGAGGCTGGGGCAGGGCTGGGGCTGGGCTGGGGCTGGGGTTGGGGCTGGGTCCAGGGCTGGGGCTGGGCTTTGGCTGGGGCTGGGCTGAGGCAGGCCTGGGGCTGTAGCTGGGCTGGTGCAGGGCTGGGGCAGGGGCCGGGGCTGGGGACAGAGGTAGGGCCAGAGCTGGGGCAGGGCAGGGTCCGGGCTGGGGCTGGGCTGGGGCTGGGGCTGGGTCAAGGGCTGGGGCTGGGCTGTGGCAGGGCTGGGGTGGGGCAGGCCTGGGGCTGTGGCTGGGCTGCAGCTGGGCTGTGGCTGGGGCTGGGCTGGGGCAGGGCTGGGGCTGGGGCTGGGACTGGGTCCAGGGCTGGGGCTGGGCTGTGGCTGGGTCTGGGCTGGGCTGGGACTGGGGCTCGGTCAAGGGCTGGGGCTGGGCTGGGGCTTGGGCTGGGCTGGGCTGGGGCAGGGCTGGGGCTGTGGCTGGGGTGAGGGCAGGGCTGGGGTAGGGCTGGGGATGGGGGCTGGGCTGGGGCAGGATTGGGGTGGGGCCGGGCTGAGGCTGGGCTGAGGGCAGGGCTGGGCTAGGGCTGGGCCTGGGGCAGGGCTGGGCTAGTGCTGGGCTGGGGCCGAGGCTGAGGCTGGGGCTGCGGAAGGGCTGGGCTGGGCTGGGCTGGGGTCAGGATGGGGCTGTTGCTGGGGCTGGGGCTTGGGCTGGGGTAGGGCTGGGTCTAACGCTGGGGCTGGGCTGACGGCAGGGATGAAGTAGGGCTGGGAATGGGGCAGGGCTAGGTTAGGGCTGGCCTGGGGCTGGGGCTGGGGCTGGGGCTGGGACTGGGACTGGGACTGGGGCTGGGACTGCGGCAGGGCTGGGGCTGGGCTGGGCCTGGGACAGGGCCGGGCTCGAGGCTGGGGCAGGGCTGGGGTAGGGCTGGAGCCGGGGCTGGGAGCAGGGCTGGATCTGAGGTTGAGGCCGGGGCTGGGGCTGGGCTGGGTGCAGGGATGGGGCTGGGGCTGGGGCCGGGGCTGGGGCAGGGCTGGGGCTGGGGCTGGGGCCAGGGCTGAGGCAGGACTGGGGCTGGGGCAGGGCTGGGGCTGGGGCTGGACTAGGCTGGAGGCTGGGCCTTGGGCTGGGGCTGGGCTGGGGGCAGGGCTGGGGCAGGGCTGGGGCTGGGGCTGGGGCCAGGGATGAGTCAGGACTGGGGCTGGGGCAGGGCTGGGGACGGGGCTGGGCTGGGGGCAGGGATGGGGCTGGGCTGGGGCTGGGGCTGGGCTGGGGCAGGGCTGGGGTCAGGGCTGGAACCAAGTCTAGGGCAGGGCTGGGGGTGGTGCTGGGGTGAGGGCAGGGGCTGGGCTGGGCCTGGGTCCAGGGCTGGGGCTGGGTTGGGGCCGGGGCTGGGGCAGGAGTAGGCTGGAGGCTGGGCCTTGGGCTGGGGCTGGTCTGGGGGCAGGGATGGGGCTGGGGCTGGAACCAAGTCTTGGACAGGTCTGGGGCAGGGCTGGGGATGAGGGTGGGGCTGGGCTGGGGTGTGGGCTGGGCCTAGGGCAGGGCTGGACCCGAGGCTGAGGCAGGGCTGGGGTAGGGCTGGGGCTGGGGCTGGGCTGGGGCTGGGTCCAGGGCTGGGGCTGGGCTGTGGCTGGGGCTGGGCTGGGCTGGGGCAGGGCTGGGGCTGGGGCTGGGCTGGGGCAGGCCTGGGGCTGTGGCTGGATTGGGGCAGGGCTGGGGATGGGGGCTGGGATGGGGCAGGACTGGGGCTGGGGCAGGGGCCGGGGCTGGGGACAGGGCTAGGGCCAGAGCTGGGGCAGGGCAGGGTCCGGGTTGGGGCTGGGTTCGGGGCAGGGCTGGGGCTGGGGCTGGGCTGGTGCAGGCCTGGGGCTGTGGCTGGGCTGGGGCTGGGGCAGGGCTGGGGCTGGGTCCAGGGCTGGGGCTGGGGCTGGGCTGGGCTAGGGCTGGGGCCGGGGCTGGTCTGGGGCCAAGGGTAGGGCTGGGGCTGGGGCTGAGGGCAGGACTGGGGCTGGGCTGGGGCTCGGCTGGGACCAAGACTGGCCTGGGGCGGGGACTGGGGCAAGGCTGGGGCTGGGGCTGGGCTGGGTCAGGTCTGGGGCTGGGCTGGGACCAGGAGTGGCCTGGGGCGGGGACTGGGGGAGGGCTGGAGCCGGGGGTGGGTCTGGGGCTAGGGCAGGACTAGGCTGGAGGCTGGGCCTTGGGCTGGGGCTGGGCTGGGGGCAGGGCTGGGGCTGGGGCTGGAACCAAGCCTATGGCTGGGCTGGGGCTGGGGCTGGGGCAGGACTGGGGCTGGGGCAGGGCTGGGGCCGGGGCTGGGGCAGGGCTGGAGCTGGGGCTAGGCTGGGGATGAGGGTGGGGCTGGGCTGGGGTCTGGGCTGGGCCTGGGACAGGGCTGGACCCGAGGCTGGGGCAGGGCTGGGGCTGGGCTGGGGCTGGGGTTGGGGCTCGGTCCAGGGCTGGGGCTGGGCTTTGGCTGGGGCTGGGCTGAGGCAGGCCTGGGGCTGTGGCTGGGCTGGGGCAGGGCTGGGGCAGGGGCCGGGGCTGGGGACAGAGGTAGGGCCAGAGCTGGGGCAGGGCAGGGTCCGGGCTGGGGCTGGGTTTGGGGCAGGGCTGGGGCTGGGGCTGGGCTGGGTCTGGGGCTGGGTCAAGGGCTGGGGCTGGGCTGTGGCAGGGCTGGGGTGGGGCAGGCCTGGGGCTGTGGCTGGGCTGCAGCTGGGCTGTGGCTGGGGCTCGGCTGGGGCAGGGCTGGGGCTGGGGCTGGGGCTGGGACTGGGTCCAGGGCTGGGGCTGGGCTGTGGCTGGGTCTGGGCTGGGCTGGGGCTGGGGCTCGGTCAAGGGCTGGGGCTGGGCTGGGGCTTGGGCTGGGCTGGGGCAGGGCTGGGGCTGTGGCTGGGGCTGGGCTGGGGTGAGGGCAGGGCTGGGGTAGGGCTGGGGATGGGGGCTGGGCTGGGGCAGGATTGGGGTGGGGCCGGGCTGAGGCTGGGCTGAGGGCAGGGCTGGGCTAGGGCTGGGCCTGGGGCAGGGCTGGGCTAGTGCTGGGCTGGGGCCGAGGCTGAGACTGGGGCTGCGGAAGGGCTGGGGCTGGGCTGGGGCTGGGGCTGGGGTCAGGGATGGGGATGGGGCTGGGCTGGGCTGGGGTCAGGATGGGGCTGTTGCTGGGGCTGGGGCTTGGGCTGGGGTAGGGCTGGGTCTAACGCTGGGGCTGGGAATGGGGCAGGGCTAGGTTAGGGCTGGGCTGGGGCTGGGGCTGGGGCTGGGACTGGGACTGGGACTGGGGCTGGGACTGGGGCAGGGCTGGGGTAGGGCTGGAGCCGGGGCTGGGGCTGGGTTGGGGCCGGAGCTGCAGCAGGACTAGGCTGGAGGCTGGGCCTTGGGCTGGGGCTGGGCTGGGGCTGGGGTGGGAACCAAGTCTATGGCTGTGCTGGGTCTGGGGCTGGGTCTGGGGCCAGGGCTGGGGCAGGTATGGGAGTGGGGCTGGGCAGTTGCCGGGGCTGGGGCCGGGGCTGGGGCAGGACTGGGGCTGGGCTGTGGCTGGGGCTGAGGCAGGGCTGGGGCTGGGTTCGGTGCAAGGCTGGGGCTGGGGGCAGGGATGGAGCTGAGTCTGGGTTGGGGGCTAGGTCAAGGATGGGGCCAGGGCTGGGGCTGAGGCAGTGCTGAGGCAGGGCTGGGGCTGCGGCAGGGCTGGGGCCAGGGGTGAGGCTGGGCTAGGGTCTGGGCTGGGCCTGGGACAGGGCTGGGCCCGAGGCTGGGGAAGGGCTGGGGCTGGGGCTGGAACCAAGTCTATGGCTGGGCTGGGGCTGGGGCTGGGGCCGGGGCTGGGGCAGCACTGGGGCTGGGGCTGGGCTGGGGCTGGGCTGGGCTAGGGCTGGGCTGGGGCCAGGGCTGCAACTGGGGCTGGGTCCAGGGCTGGGGCTCGGCTGGGGCTGGGCTGGGCTAGGGCTGGGCTGGGGCCAGGGCTGCGACTGGGGCTGGGTCCAGGGCTGGGGCTGGGCTGGGGCTGGGGCTGGGCTGGGGTAGGGCTGGGGCTGGGGCTGGGCTGGCGCTGGGTCCAGGGCTGGGGATGGGCTGGGGCTGGGGCTGGGCCGGGGCAGGGCTGGGGCTGGGGCTGGGCTGAGGGCAGAGTTGGGCTAGGGGCTGGACGCTGGGCTAGGGCTGGGGCTGAGGCAGGGCTGGGGCAGGGCTGGGGCTGGAGGCTGGGCTGGGGCTGAGGCAGGGCTGGGGCTGTGGCAGGGCTGGGGCCGGGGCTGAGGCTGGGCTAGAATCTGGGCTGGGCCTGGGACAGGGCTGGGCCCGAGGCTGGGGCAGGGCTGGGGCTGGGCTAAGGGCAGGGCTGGGTTAGGACTGTGGCTGTGCTGCACTGGGCTAGGGCTGGGCTGGGGCCGGGGCTTGGGCCGTGGGTGGGGCTGGGCTGGGGTCTGGGCTGGGCCTTTGGCAGGGCTGGGCCCAAGGCTGGGGTCCAGGGCTGGGGCTGCGCTGTGGCTAAGGCTGGGCTGGGGCTGGGGCTGAGGCAGGGCTGGGGCTGGGTTCGGTTGAAGGCTGGGGCTGGGGGCAGGGATGGGGCTGAGTCTGGGTTGGGGGCTGGGCCAAGGATGGGGCCAGGGCTGGGGTTGGGGCGGGGCTGGGTGCAGGGATGGGAGTGGGGCTGGGCAGTTGCTGGGGCTGGGGCCGGGGCTGGGGCAGGACTGGGGCTGGGCTGTGGCTGGGGCTGGGGCTGGGCTGTGGCTGGGGCTGGGGCAGGGCTGGGGCTGGGTTCGGTGCAAGGCTGGGGCTGGGGGCAGGGATGGGGCTGAGTCTGGGTTGGGGGCTGGGCCAAGGATGGGGCCAGGGCTGGGGCTGAGGCAGGGCTGGGGCAGGGCTGGGGCTGGGCTAGGGTCTGGGCTGGGCCTGGGACAGGGCTGGGCCCGAGGCTGGGGCAGGGCTGGGGCTGGGACCTGAGGATAGGGCTGGGCTAGGGATGGGGCTGGGGCAGGGCTGGGGCTGGGGCTGGAACCAAGTCTATGGCTGGGCTGGGGCTGGGGCTGGGGCAGCACTGAGGCTGGGGCAGGGCTGGGGCCGGGTCTGAGGGTGGGCTGGGGTCTGCGCTGGGGCTGGGCTTTGGCTGGGGCTGGGCTGGGGCAGGGCTTGGTTTGGGGCAGGGCTGGGGCTGGATGGGGCTGAGCTGGGGCTGGGGTAGGGACTGGGCTGGGTCCAGGGCTGGGGCTGGGCTGTGGCTGGGGCTGTGGCAGGACTGGGGCTGGGACAAGGCTGGGGCCGGAGCTGGGGTTGGGGCTGGGGCTGGGGTGGGGCTGTGGCAGGGCTGGGGTGGGGCTGGGGCAGGACTGGGGCTGGGCTGTGGCTGGGGCTGGGGCTGGGCTGTGGGTGGCGCTGAGGCAGGGCTGGGGCTGGGTTCGGTGCAAGGCTGGGGCTGGGGCAGGGATGGGGCTGAGTCTGGGTTGGGGGCTGCGCCAAGGATGGGGCCAGGGCTGGGGTGGGGCTGGGCTAGGGGCTGGAGGCTGGGCTGGGGCTGAGGCAAGGCTGGGGCAGGGCTGGGCCTGGGACAGGGCTGGGCCCGAGGCTGGAGCAGGGCTTGGGCTGGGCTAAGGGCAGGGCTGGGTTAGGGCTGTGGCTGTGCAGGGCTGGGCTAGGGCTGGGCTGAGGCTGGGCTGGGGTCTGGGTTGGGCCTGCGGCAGGGCTGGGCCCGACGCTGGGGTCCAGGGCTGGGGCTGCGCTGTGGCTGGGGCTGGGCTGGGGTAGGGCTGGGGATGAGGCTGGGGTGGGGATGGGGCTGGGGCTGGGTCCAGGGCAGGGCTGGGGCTGGGCAGGGGCTGGGGCTTGGTCCAGGGTGGGGCTGGGGCTGGGCTGGGGGCAGGGCTGGGGCTGGGCGGTGTCTGGGGCTGGGCTGGGGCTGGGTTAGGGCTGGGGCTGGGTCCAGGGCAGGGGCTGGGCTGGGGCTGGGGCTGGGCTGGGGCAGGGCTGGGGCTGGGGCTGGGCTGGGGCAGGGCTGGGGCTGCGGCATGGCTGGGGCCGGGGCTGAGGATGGGCTAGGGTCTGGGCTGGGCCTGGGACAGGGCTGGGCCTGAGGCTGGGGCAGGGCTGGGGCTGGGGCCTGAGGGTAGGGCTGCACTAGGGATGGGGCTGGGGCTGGGCTGGGGCTGGGGCTGGAACCAAGTCTATGGCTGGGCTGGGGCTGGGGCCGGGACTGGGGCAGCACTGAGGCTGGGGCAGGGCTGGGGCAGGGCTGGGGCTGCGGCAGGGATGGGGCCAGGGCTGAGGCTGGGCTAGGGTGTGGGCTGGCCCTGGGACAGGGCTGGGCCCGAGGCTGGGGTAGGGCTGGGGCTGGGGCCTGAGGGTAGGGCTGGGCTAGGGATGGGGCTGGGGCAGGGCTGGGGCTGGGGCTGGAACCAAGTCTATGGCTGGGCTGGGGCTGGGGCTGGGGCCGGGGCTGGGGCAGCACTGGGGTGGGGCTGGGCTGGGGCTGCACTGGGCTAGGGCTGGGCTGGGGCCAGGGCTACAACTGGGGCTGGGTCCAGGGGTGGGACTGGACTGGGGCTGGGCTGGGCTAGGGCTGGGCTGGGGCCAGGGCAGGGGCTGGGCTGGGGCTGCGGGCAGGGCTGGGGCTGGGGCTGGGCTGGGGCTGGGGCTGGGTCCAGGGCAGGGGCTGGGCTGGGGCTAGGGCTGGGCTGGTGCCGAGGTTGGGGCTGGGCTGGGGTAGGGCTGGGGATGAGGCTGGGCCTGGGGCTGGGGCTGGGTCCAGGGCAGGGCTGGGGCTGGGCTGGGGCTGGGGCTGGGTCCTGGGTGGGGATGGGGCTGGGCTGGGAGCAGGACTTGGGCTGGGTGGTGGCTGGGGCTGGGCTGGGGCTGGGTTAGGGCTGGGGCTGGGTCCAGGGCAGGGGCTGGGCTGGGGCTGCGGGCAGGGCTGGGGCTGGGGCTGGGGCTGGGCTGGGGCTGGGGCTGGGTCCAGGGCTGGGGCTGGGGCTGGGCTGGGTCCAGGGTTGGGGCTGGGGCTGGGTCCTGGGCTGGGGCTGGGCGGTGGCTGGGGCTGGGCTGGGGCAGGGCTGGGGCTGCGGCAGGGCTGGGGCCGGGGCTGAGGCTGGGCTAGGGTCTGGGCTGGGCCTGGGACAGGGCTGGGCCTGAGGCTGGGGCAGGGCTGGGGCTGGGGCCTGAGGGTAGGGCTGGGCTAGGGATGGGGCTGGGGCCGGGCTGGGGCAGGGCTGGAACCAAGTCTATGGCTGGGCTGGGGCTGGGGCTGGGGCCGGGACTGGGGCAGCACTGAGGCTGGGGCAGGGCTGGGGCCGGGGCTGAGGGTGGGCTGGGGTCTGCGCTGGGGCTGGGCTTTAGCTGGGGCTGGGCTGGGCCAGGGCTTGGGTTGGGGCAGGGCTGGGGCTGGATGGGGCTGAGCTGGGGCTGGGCTAGGGACTGGGCTGGGTCCAGGGCTGGGGCCTGGCTGGGGCTGGGGCTGGGGCTGGGGCAGGACTGGGGCTGGGACAAGGCTGGGGCCGGGGCTGGGGTTGGGGCTGGGGCTGGGGCGGGGCTGGGGGCAGGGATGGGAGTGGGGCAGGGCAGTTGCCGGGGTTGGGGCCGGGGCTGGGGCAGGAATGGGGCTGGGTTCGGTGCAAGGCTGGGGCTGGGGGCCGGGATGGGGTTGAGTCTGGGTTGGGGGCTGGGCCAAGGATGGGGCCAGGGCTGGGGCTGGGGCTGGGCTGTGGCAGGGCTGGGGCTGCGGCAGTGCTGGGGCCAGGGCTGAGGCTGGGCGAGGGTCTGGGCTGGGCCTGGGACAGGTCTGGGCCTGAGGCTTTGGCAGGGCTGGGGCTGGGGCCTTAGGGTAGGGCTGGGCTTGGAATGGGGCTGGGGCAGGGCTGGGGCTGGGGCTGGAACCAAGTCTATGGCTGGGCTGGGGCTGGGGCTGGGGCCGGGGCTGGGGCAGCACTGAGGCTGGGGCAGGAATGGGGCAGGGCTGGGGATGGGGGCTGGGCTGTGGCAGGACTGGGGCTGGGGCTGACCTGGGGCTGGGCTGGGCTAGGGCTGAGCTGGGGCCAGGGCTGCAACTGAGGCTGGGTTCAGGGCTGGGGCTGGGCTGGGGCTGGGGCTGGTCTGTGGATGAGGGTCCGGCTGGGCTGGGGTCTGGGCTGGGCCTGGGGCAGGGCTGGACCTGAGGCTGGGGCAGGGCTGGAGTAGGGCTGGGGCTGGGGCTGGGCTGGGGGCAGGGATGGGGATGGGGCTGGGGCAGCCCTGGGGCTGGGGCTGGGGCTGTGGCTGGGGCTGGGTTAGGGCTGGGGCTGGGTCCAGGGCAGGGGCTGGGTTGGGGCTGGTGCTGGGGCTGGGCTGGGGCAGGGCTGGGGCTGGGGCTGGGGTCCAGGGCTGGGGCTGGGTCCAGGGCAGGGCTGGGGCTGGGCTGGGGCTGGGACAGGGCTGGGGCCGGGGCTGGGGTCGGGGCTGGGAGCAGGGCTGGGACTGAGGTTGGGGCCGGGACTGGGGATGAGGCTGGGGTAAGTCTGGGGCTGGGTCCAGGGCAGGGCTGGGGCTGGGCTGGGGCTGGGACAGGGCTGGGGCCGGGGCTGGGGTCGGGGCTGGGAGCAGGGCTGGGACTGAGGTTGGGGCCGGGACTGGGGCTGGGTTGGGGCCGGCGCTGAAGCAGGTCTGGGCTGGAGGCTGGGCCTTCGGATGGGCTGGGCTGGGGGCAGGGCTGGGGCTGGGGTGGGAACCAAGTCTATGGCTGGGCTGGGGCTGGGGCTGGGGCTGGGGCCAGGCCTGGGGCAGGACTGGGGCTGGGACAAGGCTGGGGCCGGGGCTGGGGTTGGGGCTGGGGCTGGGGCAGGGCTGGGGATGAGGCTGGGGTAAGTCTGGGGCTGGGTCCAGGGCAGGGCTGGGGCTGGGCTGGGGCGGGGGCTGGGGTCAGGGCTGGGAGCAGGGCTGGGACTGAGGTTGGGGCCAGGGCTGGGGCTGGGGCTGGGCTAGGGGCTGGAGGCTGGGCTGGGGCTGGGGCAGGGCTGGAGCAGGGCTGGGGCTGGGCTAAGGGCATGGCTGGGTTAGGTCTTTGGCTGTGCAGGGCTGGGCTAGAGCTGGGCTGGGGCCGGGGCTGGGGCCGTGGGTGGGGCTGGGCTGGTGTCTGGGCTGGGCCTGGGGCAGGGCTGGGCCTGGGGCAGGGCTGGGCCCGAGGCTGGGGTCCAGGGCTGGGGCTGCGCTGTGGCTGGGGCTGGGCTGGGGTAGGGCTGGGGATGACGCTGGGGTGGGGCTGGGGCTGGGGCGGGGTTCAGGGCAGGGCTGGGGCTGGGCTGGGGCTGGGGCTGGGTCCAGGGTGGGGCTGGGCTGGGCTGGGGGCAGGGCTGGGGCTGGGCGGTGGCTGGGGCTGGGCTGGGGCTGGGTTAGGGCTGGGGCTGGGTCCAGGGCAGGGGCTGGGCTGGGGCTGCGGGCAGGGCTGGGGCTGCGGCTGGGTCCAGGGCAGGGGCTGGGCTGGGGCTGGGGCTGGGTCCAGGGCAGGGGCTGGGCTGGGGCTAAAGCTGGGCTGGTGCCGAGGTTGGGGCTGGGCTGGGGTATGGGCTGAGGCTGGGGGCAGGGCTGGGGCTGGGCAGTGGCTGGGGCTGTTCTGGGGCAGGGCTGGGGCTGGGACAAGGCTCGGACTGGGGCTGGGGGCAGGGCTGGGGCTGGGGCTGGGCTGGGTCCAGGGTTGGGGCTGGGGCTGTGTCCAGGGCTGGGGCTGGGCGGTGGCTGGGGCTGGGCTGGGTCAGGGCTGGGGCTGCGGCAGGGCTGGGGCCGGGGATGAGGCTGGGCTAGGGTCTGGGCTGGGCCTGGGACAGGGCTGGGCCTGAGGCTGTGGCAGGACAAGGCCGGAGGCTGGACCTTGGGCTGGGGCTGGGTTGGGGCAGGGCTGGGGCCCAGACTGGAACCAAGTCTATGGCTGGGCTGGGGCTGGGGCTGGGGCTGGGGCCGGGGCTGAGGCAGGACTGGGGCTGGGACAAGGCTGGGGCCGGGGGCTGGGTTTGGGGCTGGGGCTGGGGCGGGGCTGGGGGCAGGGATGGGAGTGGGGCTGGGCAGTTGCCGGGGCTGGGGCCGGGGCTGGGGCAGGACTGGGGCTGGGCTGTGGCTGGGGCTGTGGCTGGGCTGTGGCTGGGGCTGAGGCAGGGCTGTGGCTGGGTTCGGTGCAAGGCTGGGGCTGGGGGCAGGGATGGGGCTGAGTCTGGGTCTGGGGCTGGGCCAAGGATGGGGCCAGGGCTGGGGCTGGGCTGGGGCTGGGCTGGGACTGGTGCTGGGGCCAGGGCTGGGGCTGGGTGGAGGCGGGGGCTGGGCTGGGTGGTGGCTGGGGCTGGGGCTGGGGCTGGGCTGGGGCCAAGGGTGGGGCTGGGCTGGGAGTGGAGCTGGGCAGGGGCCGGGGCTGGGGCGGGGGCTGGGGCAGGACTGGGGCTGGGGCTGGGGCAGGGCTGGGGGCACGGATGGGAGTGGGGCTGGGCAGGGGCCGGGGCTGGGGCCGGGGCTGGGGCAGGACTGGGGCAGGACAAGGCTGGAGGCTGGGCCTTGGGCTGGTGCTGGGTTGGGGCAGGGCTGGGGCCCGGGCTGGAACCAAGTCTATGGCTGGGCTGGGGCTGGGGCTGGGGCCAGGGCTGAGGCAGGACTGGGGCTGGGGCAGGGCTGGGGCCGGGGCTGGGGCTGAGGCAGGACTGGGGCAGGGCTGGGGCTGCGGCAGGGCTGGGGCCAGGGCTGGGCTGGCGCAGGGCTGGGGCTGGGTCCAGTGCTGGGGCTGGGCTGGGGCTGAGGCTGGGCTGGGGCAGGGCTGGGACTGGGGCTGGGCTGAGGGCAGGGTTGGGCTAGGGGCTGGAGGCTGGGCTGGGGCTGAGGCAGGGCTGGGGCAGGGCTGGGGCTGCGGCAGGGCTGGGGCCGGGGCTCAGGCTGGGCTAGGATCTGGGCTGGGCCTGGGACAGGGCTGGGCCCGAGGCTGGGGCAGGGCTGGGGCTGGGCTGGGTCTGGGCTGGGCTAGGGCTGCGAGTGGGGCGGAGGGTGGGGCTGGGCTGGGGTCTGGGCTGGGCCTGGGGCAGGGCTGGGGTAGGGCTGAAGTCGGGGCTGGGGCCGGGGCTGGGGCAGGACAAGGCTGGAGGCAGGGCCTTGGGCTGGTGCTGGGTTGGGGCAGGGCTGGGGCCCGGGCTGGAACCAAGTCTATGGCTGGGCTGGGGCCGGGTCTGAGGCTGGGCTAGGATCTGGGCTGGGCCTGGGACAGGGCTGGGCCCGAGGGTGGGGCAGGGCTGGGGCTGGGCTGGGGGCAGGGCTGGGGCTGGGGTGGGAACCAAGTCAATGGCTGGGCTGAGGCTGGGGCTGGGGCCAGGGCTGGCGCTGGGGCTGGGGCAGGGGCAGGGCTGGGGGCAGGGGTGGGAGTGGGGCTGGGCAGGGGCCGGGGCTGGGGCCGGGGCAGGGGCAGGACTAAGGCTGGGGCTGGGCTGGGGCCGGGGCTGGGGTCGAGGCTAGGAGCAGGGCTGGGACTGAGGTTGGGGCCGGGGCTGGGGCTGGGACTGGGCTGGGGCCGAGGGTGTGGGTAGGGCTGGGGCCGGGTCTGGGGCAGGGCTGGGGCCAGGCTGGGGCTGGTGTTGGGATGAAGGCAGGGCCGGGGCAGGGCTGGGGCTGGGGCTGGGCTGGGGATGAGGGTGGGGCTGGGCTGGGGTCTGGGCTGGGCCTGGGGCAGGGCTGGACCCGAGGCTGGGGCAGGGCTGGGGTAGGGCTGGGGCTGGGCTGGGGGCAGGGATGGGGATGGGGCTGGGCTGGACTGGGGGAACGGATGGGGCTGGGGCTGGGGCTGGGGCAGGCCTAGGGGTGGGGCTGTGGCTGGGGCTGGGTTAGGGCTGGGGCTGGGTCCAGGGCAGGGGCTGGGCTGGGGCTGGTGCTGGGGCTGGGCTGGGGCAGAACTGGGGCTGGGCTGGGGCTGGTGCTGGGTCCAGGGCTGGGGTTGTGCAGTGGCTGGGGCTGGGCTGGGGGCAGGAATGGGGCGGGGGCTGGGCTGTGGTTGGGGCCGGGTCTGGGGCTGGGCTGGGTTAGGGCTGGGGTAGGGCTGGAGCCGGAGCTGAGGGCAGGGCTGGGAGCAGGGCTGGGACTGAGGTTGGGGCCGGGGTTGGGGTTGGGGCTGGGTTGGGGCCGGCGCTGAAGCAGGACTGGGCTGGAGGCTGGGCCTTGGGCTGGGGCTGGGCTGGGGACTGGTGCTGGGGCTGGGGCCAGGTCTGGGGCTGGGGCTGGGGCTGGGGCTGGGGCAGGGGAGGGCTGGGGGCAGCGATGGGAGTGGGGCTGGGCAGGGGCCGGGGCTGGGGCCGGGGCTGGGGCAGGACTGGGGCTGGGACAGGGCTGGGGCCGGGGCTGGGGTCGGGGCTAATATCAGGGCTGGGACTGAGGTTGGGGCCGGGGCTGGGGCTGGGACTGGGCTGGGGACAAGAGTGTGGGTGGGGCTGGGTCCAAGTCTGGGGCAGGGCTGGGGTATGTCTGGGGCTGGGTACCAGGGTAGGGCTGGGGCTGGGCTGGGGCTGGGGATGGGCTGCTGGCAGGGATGGGGATGGGGCAGGGCTGGGCCTGGGCTGGGGCCGGGACTGGGCTGGGGTAGAGCTGGGGCAGGGAAGGGGCTGGGGACAGGGCTGGGGCTGGGCTGTGGCTGGGGCAGGGCTGGGGCAGGGCTGGGGCTGCGCTGGAACCAAGTCTAGGGCAGGGCTGGGGCTGGGCTGTGGCTGGGGCTGGGGCTGGGCTGGGTGGTGGCTGGTCCTGGGGCTGGGCTGGGCCGAGGGTGGTGCTGGGCTGGGAGTGGAGCTGGGCAATGGCCGGGGCTGGGGCCGGGGCTGGGGCAGGACTGGGGCTAGGGCTGGGGCAGGGCTGGGGGCACGGATGGGAGTGGGGCTGGGCAGGGGCCGGGGCTGGGGCTGGTGCTGGGGCTGGCCTGGGGCAGGGCTGGGGCGGGGCTGGGGCTGGGGCTGAGGCCAGGGCAGGGGCTGGGGCCAGGGCTGGGGCTGGGCGGTGGCTGGGGCTGGGCTGGGTCTGGGCTGGGCTGGGGCCAGGGCTGCGACTGGGGCTGGGTCCAGGGCCGGGGCTGGGCTGGTGCTGGGCTGTGGCTGGGGCAGGGCTGGGCCTGGGCGGTGGCTGGGGCTGGGCTGGGGCTGGGCTGGGGCTGGGGCAGGGCTGGGGCTGTGGCTGGGGCCGGGGTAGGGGCTCGGCTGGGGCCAGGGCTGGGGCTGGGGAAGGGCTGGGTCCAGGTCTGGGGCTGGGGCTTGGTCCAGGGCTGGGGATGTGCAGTGGCTGGGGCTGGGCTGGGGCAGGGCTGGGGCTGGGGATGGGCAGGGGCCGAGGGTGGGGCTGGGCTGGGGTCTGGGCTGGGGCAGGGCAGGGCTGGGCCCAAGGCTGGGACAGGGCTGGAGTAGGGCTGGGGCTGGGGCTGGGCTGAGGGCAGGGTTGGGCTAGGGGCTGGAGGCTGGGCTGGGGCTGAGGCAGGGCTGGGGCAGGGCTGGGGCTGCGGCAGGGCTGGGGCCGGGTCTGAGGCTGGGCTAGGATCTGGGCTGGGCCTGGGACAGGGCTGGGGCCGGGGCTGGGGTTGTGGGTGGGGCTGGGCTGGGGTCTGGGCTGGGCCTGGGGCAGGGCTGGGCCCGAGGCTGGGGTCCAGGGCTGGGGCTGCGCTGTGGCTGGGGCTGGGCTGGGACTGGGTTAGGGCTGGGGCTGGGTCCAGGGCATGGGCTGCGCTGTGGCTGGGGCTGGGCTCGGGCAGGGCTGGGGGTGGGAGGTGGCTGGGGCAGGGCTGGGGCTGGGCTGGGGCTGGGTCTGGGGCCATGGCAGAAGCTGGGCTGGGGCTGGTGCCGGGGCTGGGGCTGGGTCCAGGGCTGGGGCTGTGCAGTGGCTGGGGCTGGGCTGGGGCAGGGCTGGGGCTGAGGCTGGGCCTGGGGCCGGGCTGGGCCCGAGGCTGGGGCAGGGCTGGAGTAGGGCTGGGGCTGGGGCTGGGCTGGGGGCAGGAATGGGGCGGGGCCTGGGCTGTGGCTGGGGCCGGCGCTGGGGCTCGGCTGGGGTAGGGCTGGGGTAGGGCTGGAGCCGGAGCTGGGGGGCAGGGCTGGGAGCAGGGCTGGGACTGAGGTTGGGGCCGGGGCTGGGGCTGGGTTGGGGCCGGCGCTGAAGCAGGACTGGGCTGGAGGCTGGGCCTTGGGCTGGGGCTGGGCTGGGGGCAGGGCTGGGGCTGGGGTGGGAACCAAGTCAATGGCTGGGCTGGGGCTGGGGCTGGGGTGGGGGAGGGCTGGGGGCAGGGATGGGAGTGGGGATGGGCAGGGGCCGGGGCTGGGGCCGGGGCTGGGGCAGGACTGGGGCTGGGACAGGGCTGGGGCCGGGGCTGGGGTCGGGGCTAATATCAGGGCTGGGACTGAGGTTGGGGCCGGGGCTGGGGCTGGGACTGGGCTGGGGCCGAGGATGTGGGTGGGGCTGGGGCCAAGTCTGGGGCAGGGCTGGGGTAAGTCTGGGGCTGGGTACCAGGGCAGGGCTGGGGCTGGGCTGGGGCTGGGGATGGGCTGGGGGCAGGGATGGGGATGGGGCAGGGCTGGGCCTGGGCTGGGGCCGGGACTGGGCTGGGGTAGAGCTGGGGCAGGGAAGGGGCTGGGGACAGGGCTGGGGCTGGGCTGTGGCTGGGGGCAGGGCTGGGGCAGGGCTGGGGCTGCGCTGGAACCAAGTCTAGGGCAGGGCTGGGGCTGGGCTGTGGCTGGGGCTGGGGCTGGGCTGTGGCAGGGGCAGGGCTGGGGCTGGGCTGGGGCAGGGCTGGGGCTGCGCTGGAACCAAGTCTAGGGCAGGGCTGGGGCTGGGCTTTGGCTGGGGCTGGGGCTGGGCTGGGGCAGGGCTGGGGCTGGGCTGAGGGCAGGGCTGGAACCAAGTCTAGGGCAGGGCTGGGGCTGGATTGGGGCCGGGGCCGGGGCCGGGGCTGGGGCTGGGGCTGGGGCAGGGATGGGGGCAGGGATGGGAGTGGGGCTGGGGAGGGGCCTGGGCTGGGTCCAGGGCTGGGGCAGGACTGGGGCTGGGACAGGGCTGGGGCAGGGCTGGGGCTGGTGCTGGGGCAGGGCTGGGGCAGGGGTGGGGCTGGGCTTGGGCTGGTGCTGGGGTCAGGGCTGGGGCTGGCTGGTGGCTGGGGCTGGGCTGGGTGGTGGCTGGGGCTGGGGCTGGGCTGGGGCCATGTCTGGGGCTGGGGCCAGGGCTGGGGCTGTGCGGTGGCTGGGGCTGGGCTGGGTCAGGGCTGGGGCTGGGGATGGGCTGGGGCCGAGGGTGGGGCTGGGCTGGGGTCTGGGCTGGGGCAGGGCAGGGCTGGGCCCGAGGCTGGGGCAGGGCTGGAGTAGGGCTGGGGCTGGGGCTGGGCTGCGGGCAGGGTTGGGCTAGGGGCTGGAGGCTGGGCTGGGGCTGAGGCAGGGCTGGGGCAGGGCTGGGGCTGGGCTGGGGCCGAGGGTGGTGCTGGGCTGGGAGTGGAGCCGGGCAGGGGCCGGGGCTGGGGCTGGGGCAGGACTGGGGCTGGGGCTGGGGCAGGGCTGGGGGCACGGATGGGAGTGGGGCTGGGCAGGGGCCGCGGCTGGGGCTGGTGCTGGGGCTGGGCTGGGGCAGGGCTGGGGCGGGGCTGGGGCTGGGGCTGAGGCCAGGGCAGGGGCTGGGGCCAGGGCTGGTGCTGTGCGGTGGCTGGGGCGGGGCTGGGGCAGGGCTGGGGCTGGGGCTGGGCTGGGGCCGAGGGTTGGGGCTGGGCTGGGGTCTGGGCTGGGGCAGGGCAGGGCTGGGCCTGAGGCTGGGCAGGGCTGGAGTAGGGCTGGGGCTGGGGCTGGGCTGAGGGAAGAGTTGGGCTATGGGCTGGAGGCTGGGCTGGAGCTGAGGCAGGGCTGGGGCAGGGCTGGGGCTGGGGCAGGGCTGGGGCCGAGGGTGGTGCTGGGCTGGGAGTGGAGCTGGGCAGGGGCCGGGGCAGGGGCCGGGGCTGGGGCAGGACTGGGGCTGGGGCTGGGGCAGGGCTGGGGGCACGGATGGGAGTGGGGCTGGGCAGGGGCCAGGGCTGGGGCTGGGGCTGGTGCTGGGGCTGGTCTGGGGCAGGGCTGGGGCTGGGGCTGAGGCCAGGGCAGGGGCTGGGGCCAGGGCGGGGGCTGGGCGGTGGCTGGGGCTGGGCTGGGGCCGGGCTGGGGCCAGGGCTGCGACTGCGGCTGGGGCCAGGGCTGGGGCTGGGCTGGGTCTGGGCTGGGCTAAGGCTGCAACCAAGTCTAGGGCAGGGCTGGGGCTGGGCTTTGGCTGGGGCTGGGGCTGGGCTGGGGCAGGGCTGGGGCTGGGCTGAGGGCAGGGCTGGAACCAAGTCTAGGGCAGGGCTGGGGCTGGATTGGGGCCGGGGCCGGGGCCGGGGCTGGGGCTGGGGCTGGGGCAGGGATGGGGGCAGGGATGGGAGTGGGGCTGGGGAGGGGCCTGGGCTGGGTCCAGGGCTGGGGCAGGACTGGGGCTGGGACAGGGCTGGGGCAGGGCTGGGGCTGGTGCTGGGGCAGGGCTGGGGCAGGGGTGGGGCTGGGCTTGGGCTGGTGCTGGGGTCAGGGCTGGGGCTGGCTGGTGGCTGGGGCTGGGCTGGGTGGTGGCTGGGGCTGGGGCTGGGCTGGGGCCATGTCTGGGGCTGGGGCCAGGGCTGGGGCTGTGCGGTGGCTGGGGCTGGGCTGGGTCAGGGCTGGGGCTGGGGATGGGCTGGGGCCGAGGGTGGGGCTGGGCTGGGGTCTGGGCTGGGGCAGGGCAGGGCTGGGCCCGAGGCTGGGGCAGGGCTGGAGTAGGGCTGGGGCTGGGGCTGGGCTGCGGGCAGGGTTGGGCTAGGGGCTGGAGGCTGGGCTGGGGCTGAGGCAGGGCTGGGGCAGGGCTGGGGCTGGGCTGGGGCCGAGGGTGGTGCTGGGCTGGGAGTGGAGCCGGGCAGGGGCCGGGGCTGGGGCTGGGGCAGGACTGGGGCTGGGGCTGGGGCAGGGCTGGGGGCACGGATGGGAGTGGGGCTGGGCAGGGGCCGCGGCTGGGGCTGGTGCTGGGGCTGGGCTGGGGCAGGGCTGGGGCGGGGCTGGGGCTGGGGCTGAGGCCAGGGCAGGGGCTGGGGCCAGGGCTGGTGCTGTGCGGTGGCTGGGGCGGGGCTGGGGCAGGGCTGGGGCTGGGGCTGGGCTGGGGCCGAGGGTTGGGGCTGGGCTGGGGTCTGGGCTGGGGCAGGGCAGGGCTGGGCCTGAGGCTGGGCAGGGCTGGAGTAGGGCTGGGGCTGGGGCTGGGCTGAGGGAAGAGTTGGGCTATGGGCTGGAGGCTGGGCTGGAGCTGAGGCAGGGCTGGGGCAGGGCTGGGGCTGGGGCAGGGCTGGGGCCGAGGGTGGTGCTGGGCTGGGAGTGGAGCTGGGCAGGGGCCGGGGCAGGGGCCGGGGCTGGGGCAGGACTGGGGCTGGGGCTGGGGCAGGGCTGGGGGCACGGATGGGAGTGGGGCTGGGCAGGGGCCAGGGCTGGGGCTGGGGCTGGTGCTGGGGCTGGTCTGGGGCAGGGCTGGGGCTGGGGCTGAGGCCAGGGCAGGGGCTGGGGCCAGGGCGGGGGCTGGGCGGTGGCTGGGGCTGGGCTGGGGCCGGGCTGGGGCCAGGGCTGCGACTGCGGCTGGGGCCAGGGCTGGGGCTGGGCTGGGTCTGGGCTGGGCTAAGGCTGAGACTGGGGTGGAGGGTGGGGCTGGGCTGGGGTCTGGGCTGGGCCTGGGGCAGGGCTGGGGTAGGGCTGAAGTCGGGGCTGGGGCCGGGGCTGGGGCAGGACAAGGCTGGAGGCTGGGCCTTGGGCTGGCTCTGGGTTGGGGCAGGGCTGGGGCCCGGGCTGGAACCAAGTCTATGGCTGGGCTGGGGCTGGGGCTGGGGCCGGGGCTGAGGCAGGACTGGGGCTGGGGCTGGGCTGGGGCTGAGGCAGGGCTGGGGCCAGGGCTGGGCTGGGGCAGGGCTGGGTCTGGGGCCGGGGCTGGGGCAGCACTGAGGCTGGGGCAGGGCTGGGGCAGGGCTGGGGATAGGGGCTTGGCTGTGGCAGGACTGGGGCTGGAGCTGGGCTGGGGCTGGGCTGGGCTAGGGCTGGGCTGGGGCCGGGGCTGGGGCTGGGCTGGGGCTGGGGCAGGGCCGTGGCAGGGCTGGGGCTGGGGCTGGGGCTGAGTCAGGGCTGGGTCAGGGCTGGGGCTGTGGCAGGGCTGGGGCCGGGGCTGAGCGTGGGCTGGGGTCTGAGCTGGGGCTGGGCTTTGGCTGGTTCTGGGGCTGGGCTGGGTCCAGGGCTGGGGCTGTGCGGTGGCTGGGGTTGGGCTGGGGCCGAGGGTGGGGCTGGGCTGGGGTCTGGGCTGGACCTGGGGCAGTGCTGGGCCCGAGGCTGGGGTAGGGCTGGAGTAGGGCTGGGGCTGGGGCTGGGCAGGGGGCAGGAATGGGGCTGGGCTGGGGTAGGGCTGGGGTAGGGCTGGAGCCGGAGCTGGGGCCGGGGCTGGGAGCAGGGCTGGGACTGAGGTTGGGGCCGGGGCTGGGACTGAGGTTGGGGCCGGCGCTGAAGCAGGACTGGGCTGGAGGCTGGGCCTTGGGCTGGGGCTGGGCTGGGGGCAGGGCTGGGGCTGGGGCCAGGGCTGGGGCAGGACTGGGGCTGGGCCAGGGCTGGGGCCAGGGCTGGCGCTGGGGCTGGGGCAGGGGCAGGGCTGGGGGCAGGGGTGGGAGTGGGGCTGGGCAGGGGCCGGGGCTGGGGCCGGGGCAGGGGCAGGACTAAGGCTGGGGCTGGGCTGGGGCCGGGGCTGGGGTCGGGGCTAGGAGCAGGGCTGGGACTGAGGTTGGGGCCGGGGCTGGGGCTGGGACTGGGCTGGGGCCGAGGGTGTGGGTAGGGCTGGGGCCGGGTCTGGGGCAGGGCTGGGGTCAGGCTGGGGCTGGTGCTGGGATGAAGGCAGGGCTGGGGCAGGGCTGGGGCTGGGGCTGGGCTGGGGATGAGGGTGGGGCTGGGCTGGGGTCTGGGCTGGGCCTGGGGCAGGGCTGGACCCGAGGCTGGGGCAGGGCTGGGGTAGGGCTGGGGCTAGGGCTGGGCTGTGGGCAGGGATGGGGATGGGGCTGGGCTGGACTGGGGGAACGGATGGGGCTGGGGCTGGGGCAGGCCTGGGGGTGGGGCTGTGGCTGGGGCTGGGTTAGGGCTGGGGCTGGGTCCAGGGCAGGGGCTGGGCTGGGGCTGGTGCTGGGGCTGGGCTGGGGCAGGGCTGGGGCTGGGCTGGGGCTGGTGCTGGGGGCAGGGCTGGGGATGAGGCTGGGGTAAGTCTGGGGCTGGGTCCAGGGCAGGGCTGGGGCTGGGCTGGGACCGGGACTGGGCTGGGGTAGAGCTGGGGCAGGGAAGGGGCTGGGGACAGGGCTGGGGCTGGGCTGTGGCTGGGGCTGGGCTGGGGCAGGGCTGGGGCTGGGGCCGGGGCTGGGGCAGGGTTTTGGGCTGGAACAGGGCTGGGGCCGGGTCTGGGGCTGGGGCTGGGGCTGGGGCAGGGCTGGGGGCAGGGATGGGAGTGGGGCTGGGCAGGGGCCGGGGCTGGGTCCAGGGCTGGGGCAGGACTGGGGCTGGGACAGGGCTGGGGCTGGGGACTTGGCTGCGGCTGGGGCTTGGTCCAGGGCTGGGGCTGGGCTGGGGCTGGGTCCAGGGCTGGGGCTGGGCTGGGGCTGGGCTGGGTCTGGGTGGAGGCGGGGGCTGGGCTGGGTGGTGGCTGGGGCTGGGGCTGGGCTGGGGCCGAGGGTGGGGCGGGGCTGGGAGTGGAGCTGGGCAGGGGCCGGGGCTGGGGCCGGGGCTGGGGCAGGACTGGGGCAGGACAAGGCTGGAGGCTGGGCCTTGGGCTGGTGCTGGGTTGGGGCAGGGCTGGGGCCCGGGCTGGAACCAAGTCTATGGCTGGGCTGGGGCAGGGCTGTGGCTGTGGCTGGGGCTGGGCTGTGGCTGGGCCTTGGGCTGGTGCTGGGCTGGGGCAGGGCTGGGGCTGCGCTGGAACCAAGTCTAGGGAAGGGCTGGGGCTGGGCTGTGGCTGGGGCTGGGCTGGGGCAGGGCTGGGGCTGGGCTGAGGGCAGGGCTGGAACCAAGTCTAGGGCAGGGCTGGGGCTGGATTGGGGCCGGCGCCGGGGCCGGGGCTGGGGCTGGGGCTGGGGCAGGGCTGGGATCAGGGATGGGAGTGAGGGTGGGCAGGGGCCTGGGCTGGGTCCAGGGCTGGGGCAGGGCTGGGGCTGCGGCAGGGCTGGGGCGGGGGCTGAGGCTGGGCTAGGATCTGGGCTGGGACTGGGACAGGGCTGGGACCGAGGCTGGGGCAGGGCTGGGGCTGGGCTATGGGCAGGGCTGGGTTAGGGCTGTGGCTGTGGAGGGCTGGGCTAGGGCTGGGCTGGGGCCGGGGCTGGGGCTGTGGGTGGGGCTGGGCTGGGGTCTGGGCTGGGCCTGGGGCAGGGCTGGGCCCGAGGCTGGGGTCCAGGGCTGGGGCTGCGCTGTGGCTGGGGCTGGGCTGGGGCTGGGTTAGGGCTGGGGCTGGGTCCAGGGCAGGGGCTGCGCTGTGGCTGGGGCTGGGCTCGGGCAGGGCTGGGGCTGGGCGGTGGCTGCGGCTCGGCTGGGGCTGGGCGGTGGCTGCGGCTCGGCTGGGGCTGGGTCCAGGGCAGGGGCTGGGCTGGGGATGGGGCTGGGCTGGGGCTGGGCTGGGGCTGGGTCTGGGGCCATGGCAGAAGCTGGGCTGGGGCTGGTGCTGGGGCTGCGGACAGGGCTGGGGCTGGGGCTGGGCTGGGTGCAGGGCTGGGGCTGGGGCTGGGTCCAGGGCTGGGGCTGTGCGGTGGCTGGGGCTGGGCTGGGGCAGGGCTGGGGCTGGGGCTGGGCCTGGGGCCGGGCTGGGCCCGAGGCTGGGGCAGGGCTGGAGTAGGGCTGGGGCTGGGGCAGGGCTGGGGGCAGGAATGGGGCGGGGCCTGGGCTGTGGCTGGGGCCGGGGCTGGGGCTGGGCTGGGGTAGGGCTGGGGTAGGGCTGGAGCCGGAGCTGGGGATAGGGCTGGGAGCAGGGCTGGGACTGAGGTTGGGGCCAGGGCTGGGGCTGGGTTGGGCTAGGGGCTGGAGGCTGGGCTGGGGCTGAGGCAGGGCTGGGGCAGGGCTGGGGCTGCGGCAGGGCTGGGGTCGGGTCTGAGGCTGGGCTAGGATCTGGGCTGGGCCTGGGACAGGGCTGGGCCCGAGGCTGGGGCAGAGCTGGGGCTGGGCTAAGGGCAGGGCTGGGTTAGGGCTGTGGCTGTGCAGGGCTGGGCTAGGGCTGGGCTGGGGCCGGGGCTGGGGCCGTGGGCGGGGCTGGGCTGGGGTCTGGGCTGGGCCTGGGGCAGGGCTGGGCCCAAGGCTGGGGTCCAGGGCTGGGGCTGCGCTGGGGCTGGGACTGGGCTGGGGCAGGGCTGGGGCTGGGCGGTGGCTGGGGCTGGCCTGGGGCTGGGTTAGGGCTGGGGCTGTGTCCAGGGCAGGGGCTGGGCTGGGGCTGGGGCTGGGCTGGGGCTGCGCTGGGGCTGTGCTGGGGCCAGGGCAGGGGCTGGGCTGGGGTTGGTGCTGGGGCTGGGGCTGGGGCTGGGCTGGGGCTGGGGCTGGGGCCAGGGCAGGGGCTGGGCTGGGGCTGGGGCTGGGCTGGGGCTTGGCTGGGGCTGGGGCTGTGGCAGGACTGGGGCTGGGACAGGACTGGGGCCGGGGCTGGGGTCGGGGCTAGAAGCAGGGCTGGGACTGAGGTTGGGGCCGGGGCTCGGGCTGGGACTGGGCTGGGGCCGAGGGTGTGGGTGGGGCTGGGGCCGGGTCTGGGGCAGGGCTGGGCTGGGGATGAGGGTGGGGCTGGGCTGGGGTCTGGGCTGGGCCTGGGTCAGGGCTGGGGCCAGGGCTGAGTCAGGACTGGGGCTGGGGCAGGGCTGGGGCTGGGTTCGGTGCAAGGCTGGGGCTGGGGGCAGGGATGGGGCTGAGTCTGGGTTGGGGGCTGGGCCAAGGATGGGGCCAGGGCTGGGGCTGAGGAAGGGCTGGGGCAGGGCTGGGGCTGCGGCAGGGCTGGGGCCAGGGCTGAGGCTGGGGCAGGGCTGGGGCGGGGCTGGGGCTGGGGCTGGGGCCAGGGCTGGGGGCAGGGATGGGGATGGGGCTGGGCTGGACTGGGGGAACGGATGGGGCTGGGTCTTGGGCAGGCCTGGGGCTGGGGCTGGGGCTGGGGCTGGGTTAGGGCTGGGGTTGGGTCCAGGGCAGGGGCTGGGCTGGGGCTGGGGCTGGGCTGGGGCAGGGCTGGGGCGGGGCTGGGGCTGGGGCCAGGGCTGAGGCTGGGCGGTGGCTGGGGCTGGGCTGGGGCTGGGCTGGTGCCAGGGCTGCGACTGGGGCTATGGCCAGGGCTGGGGCTGGGCTGGGGCAGGGCTGGGGCTGGGGCTGAAGTCGGGGCTGGGGCCGGGGCTGGGGCAGGACAAGGCTGGAGGCTGGGCCTTGGGCTGGTGCTGGGTTGGGGGCAGGGCTGGGGCTGGGGTGGGAACCAAGTCAATGGCTGGGCTGGGGCTGAGGCAGGGCTGGGTCAGGGCTGGGGCTGTGGCAGGGCTGGGGCCGGGGCTGAGCGTGCGCTGGGGTCTGAGCTGGGGCTGGGCTTTGGCTGGTTCTGGGGCTGGGCTGGGTCCAGGGCTGGGGCTGTGCGGTGGCTGGGGCTGGGCTGGGGAAGGGCTGGGGCTGGTGCTGGGCTGGGGCAGGACTGGGGATGGGGCAGGGCTGGGGCCGTGGCTGAGCGTGGGCTGGGGTCTGCGCTGGGGCTGGGCTTTGGCTGGTTCTGGGGCTGGGCTGGGGCAGGGCTGGGGCTGGGGCTGGGCTGGGCCCGAGGCTGGGGTAGGGCTGGAGTAGGGCTGGGGCTGGGGGTGGGGCTGGGCTGGGGGCAGGAATGGGGCTGGGCTGGGGTAGGGCTGGGGTAGGGCTGGAGCTGGAGCTGGGGCCGGGGCTGGGAGCAGGGCTGGGGCTGGGACAGGGCTGGGGCCAGGGCTGGCGCTGGGGCTGGGGCAGGGGCAGGGCTGGGGGCAGGGTTGGGAGTGGGGCTGGGCAGGGGCCGGGGCTGGGGCCGGGGCAGGGGCAGGACTGGGGCTGGGGCTGGGCTGGGGCCGAGGGTGTGGGTGGGGCTGGGGCCGGGTCTGGGGCAGGGCTGGGGCCAGGCTGGAGCTGGTGCTGGGATGAAGGCAGGGCTGGGGCAGGGCTGGGGCTGGGGCTGGGCTGGGGATGAGGGTGGGGCTGTGCTGGGGTCTGGGCTGGGCCTGGGGCAGGGCTGGACCCGAGGCTGGGTCAGGGCTGGGGTAGGGCTGGGGCTGGGTCTGGGCTGGGGGCAGGGATGGGGATGGGGCTGAGCTGGACTGGGGGAACGGATGGGGCGGGGGCTGGGGCAGGCCTGGGGGTGGGGCTGTGGCTGGGGCTGGGTTAGGGCTGGGGCTGGGTCCAGGGCAGGGGCTGGGCTGGGGCTGGTGCTGGGGCTGGGCTGGGGCAGGGCTGGGGCTGGGCTGAGGGCAGGGCTGGAACCAAGTCTAGGGCAGGGCTGGGGCTGGGTTGGGGCCGGCGCTGAAGCAGGACTGGGCTGGAGGCTGGGCCTTGGGCTGGGGCTGGGTTGGTGGCAGGGCTGGGTCTAGGCCCGGGGCTGGGGCAGGATTTTGGGCCGGAACAGGGCTGGGGCCGGGTCTGGGGCTGGGGCTGGGGCTGGGGCAGGGCTTGGGGCAGGGATGGGAGTGGGGCTGGGCAGGGGCCGGGGCTGGGGCCAGGGCTGGGGCAGGACTGGGGCTGGGACAGGGCTGGGGCTGGGGACTTGGCTGCAGCTGGGGCTTGGTCCAGGGCTGGGGCTGGGCTGGGGCTGGGTCCAGGGCTGGGGCTGGGCTGAGGCTGGGCTGGGGCTGGGCTGGGGCTGGGCTAGGACTGGTGCTGGGGCCAGGGCTGGGGCTGGGTGGAGGCGGGGGCTGGGCTGGGTGGTGGCTGGGGCTGGGGCTGGGCTGGGGCCAAGGGTGGGGCTGGGCTGGGAGTGGGGCTGGGCTGGGAGTGGAGCTGGGCAGGGGCCGGGGCTGGGGCCGGGGCTGGGGCAGGACTGGGGCTGGGGCTGGGGCAGGGCTGGTGGCACGGATGGGAGTGGGGCTGGGCAGGGGCCGGGGTTGGGGCCGGGGCTGGGGCAGGACTGGGGCAGGACAAGGCTGGAGGCTGGGCCTTGGGCTGGTGCTGGGTTGGGGCAGGGCTGGGGCCCGGGCTGGAACCAAGTCTATGGTTGGGCTGGGGCTGGGGCTGGGGCCAGGGCTGAGGCAGGACTGGGGCTGGGGCAGGGCTGGGGCCGGGGCTGGGGCTGAGGCAGGACTGGGGCAGGGCTGGGGCTGCGGCAGGGCTGGGGCCAGGGCTGGGCTGGTGCAGGGCTGGGGCTGGGTCCAGTGCTGGGGCTGGGCTGGGGCTGAGGCTGGGCCGGGGCAGGGCTGGGACTGGGGCTGGGCTGAGGGCAGGGTTGGGCTAGGGGCTGGAGGCTGGGCTGGGGCTGAGGCAGGGCTGGGGCAGGGCTGGGGCTGCGGCAGGGCTGGGGCCGGGTCTGAGGCTGGGCTAGGATCTGGGCTGGGCCTGGTACAGGGCTGGGCCCGAGGCTGGGGCAGGGCTGGGGCTGGGCTGGGTCTGGGCTGGGCTAGGGCTGCAAGTGGGGCGGAGGGTGGGGCTGGGCTGGGGTCTGGGCTGGGCCTGGGGCAGGGCTGGGGTAGGGCTGAAGTCGGGGCTGGGGCCGGGGCTGGGGCAGGGCTGGGGCTGGGCTGGGGGCAGGGCTGGGGCTGGGGTGGGAACCAAGTCAATGGCTGGGCTGGGGCTGGGGCTGGGGCCAGGGCTGGCGCTGGGGCAGGGGCAGGGCTGGGGGCAGGGGTGGGAGTGGGGCTGGGCAGGGGCCGGGGCTGGGGCCGGGGCAGGGGCAGGACTAAGGCTGGGGCTGGGCTGGGGCCGGGGCTGGGGTCGGGGCTAGGAGCAGGGCTGGGACTGAGGTTGGGGCCGGGGCTGGGGCTGGGACTGGGCTGGGGCCGAGGGTGTGGGTAGGGCTGGGGCCGGGTCTGGGGCAGGGCTGGGGCCAGGCTGGGGCTGGTGCTGGGATGAAGGCAGGGCTGGGGCAGGGCTGGGGCTGGGGCTGGGCTGGGGATGAGGGTGGGGCTGGGCTGGGGTCTGGGCTGGGCCTGGGGCAGGGCTGGACCCGAGGCTGGGGCAGGGCTGGGGTAGGGCTGGGGCTGGGGCTGGGCTGGGGGCAGGGATGGGGATGGGGATGGGCTGGACTGGGGGAACGGATGGGGCTGGGGCTGGGGCTGGGGCAGGCCTGGGGGTGGGGCTGTGGCTGGGGCTGGGTTAGGGCTGGGGCTGGGTCCAGGGCAGGGGCTGGGCTGGGGCTGGTGCTGGGGCTGGGCTGGGGCAGAACTGGGGCTGGGCTGGGGCTGGTGCTGGGGGCAGGTCTGGGGCAGGGGCTGGGTCCAGGGCTGGGGCTGGGGCTGGGTCCAGGGCTGGGGCTCTGCAGTGGCTGGGGCTGAGCTGGGGGCAGGAATAGGGCGGGGGCTGGGCTGTGGTTGGGGCCGGGTCTGGGGCTGGGCTGGGGTAGGGCTGGGGTAGGGCTGGAGCCGGAGCTGGGGGCAGGGCTGGGAGCAGGGCTGGGACTGAGGTTGGGGCCGGGGTTGGGGTTGGGGCTGGGTTGGGGCCGGCGCTGAAGCAGGACTGGGCTGGAGGCTGGGCCTTGGGCTGGGGCTGGGCTGGGGACTGGTGCTGGGGCTGGGGCCAGGTCTGGGGCTGGGGCTGGGGCTGGGGCTGGGGCAGGGGAGGGCTGGGGGCAGCGATGGGAGTGGGGCTGGGCAGGGGCTCGGGCTGGGGCCGGGGCTGGGGCAGGACTGGGGCTGGGACAGGGCTGGGGCCGGGGCTGGGGTCGGGGCTAATATCAGGGCTGGGACTGAGGTTGGGGCCGGGGCTGGGGCTGGGACTGGGCTGGGGACGAGGGTGTGGGTGAGGCTGGGTCCAAGTCTGGGGCAGGGCTGGGGTATGTCTGGGGCTGGGTACCAGGGTAGGGCTGGGGCTGGGCTGGGGCTGGGGATGGGCTGGGTGCAGGGATGGTGATGGGGCAGGGCTGGGCCTGGGCTGGGGCCGGGACTGGGCTGGGGTAGAGCTGGGGCAGGGAAGGGGCTGGGGACAGGGCTGGGGCTGGGCTGTGGCTGGGGGCTGGGCTGGGGCAGGGCTGGGGCTGCGCTGGAACCAAGTCTAGGGCAGGGCTGGGGCTGGGCTGTGGCTGGGGCTGGGCTGAGGGCAGGGCTGGAACCAAGTCTAGGGCAGGGCTGGGGCTGGGTTGGGGCCGGTGCCGGGGCCGGGGCTGGGGCTGGGGATGGGGCAGGGCTGGGGGCAGGGATGGGAGCGGGGCTGGGCAGGGGCCGGGGCTGGGTCCAGGGCTGGGGCAGGGCTGGGGCTGGTGCTGGGGCAGGGCTGGGGCAGGGCTGGGGCTGGGCTTGGGCTGGTGCTGGGGTCAGGGCTGGGGCTGGCTGGTGGCTGGGGCTGGGCTGGGTGGTGGCTGGTCCTGGGGCTGGGCTGGGCCGAGGGTGGTGCTGGGCTGGGAGTGGAGCTGGGCAATGGCCGGGGCTGGGGCCGGGGCTGGGGCAGGACTGGGGCTAGGGCTGGGGCAGGGCTGGGGGCACGGATGGGAGTGGGGCTGGGCAGGGGCCGGGGCTGGGGCTAGTGCTGGGGCTGGGCTGGGGCAGGGCTGGGGTGTGGCTGGGGCTGGGGCTGAGGCCAGGGCAGGGGCTGGGGCCAGGGCTGGGGCTGGGCGGTGGCTGGGGCTGGGCGGTGGCTGGGGCTGGGCTGGGTCTGGGCTGGGCTGGGGCCAGGGCTGCGACTGGGGCTGGGTCCAGGGCTGGGGCTGGGCTGGGGCTGGGCTGGGGCTGGGGCTGCAGCCAGGGCAGGGGCTGGGCTGGGGCTGGTGCTGGGGCTGGGGCAGGGCTGGGGCTGTGGCTGGGGCCGGGGTAGGGGCTGGGCTGGGGCCAGGGCTGGGGCTGGGGAAGGGCTGGGTCCAGGTCTGGGGCTGGGGCTTGGTCCAGGGCTGGGGCTGTGTGGTTGCTGGGGCTGGGCTGGGGCAGGGCTGGGGCTGGGGATGGGCTGGGGCTGAGGGTGGGGCTGGGCTGGGGGCAGGAATGGGGCTGGGCTGGGGTAGGGCTGGGGTAGGGCTGGAGCCGGAGCTGGGGCCGGGGCTGGGAGCAGGGCTGGGACTGAGGTTGGGGCCGGGGCTGGGACTGAGGTTGGGGCCGGCGCTGAAGCAGGACTGGGCTGGAGGCTGGGCCTTGGGCTGGGGCTGGGCTGGGGGCAGGGCTGGGGCTGGGGCCAGGGCTGGGGCAGGACTGGGGCTGGGACAGGGCTGGGGGCCAGGGCTGGCGCTGGGGCTGGGGCAGGGGCAGGGCTGGGGGCAGGGGTGGGAGTGGGGCTGGGCAGGGGCCGGGGCTGGGGCCGGGGCAGGGGCAGGACTAAGGCTGGGGCTGGGCTGGGGCCGGGGCTGGGGTCGGGGCTAGGAGCAGGGCTGGGACTGAGGTTGGGGCCAAGGCCGGGGCTGGGGCTGGGACTGGGCTGGGGGCCGAGGGTGTGTGGGTAGGGCTGGGGCCGGGTCTGGGGCAGGGCTGGGGCCAGGCTGGGGCTGGTGCTGGGATGAAGGCAGGGCTGGGGCAGGGCTGGGGCTGGGGCTGGGCTGGGGATGAGGGTGGGGCTGGGCTGGGGTCTGGGCTGGGCCTGGGGCAGGGCTGGACCCGAGGCTGGGGCAGGGCTGGGGTAGGGCTGGGGCTGGGGCTGGGCTGGGGGCAGGGATGGGGATGGGGATGGGCTGGACTGGGGGAACGGATGGGGCTGGGGCTGGGGCTGGGGCAGGCCTGGGGGTGGGGCTGTGGCTGGGGCTGGGTTAGGGCTGGGGCTGGGTCCAGGGCAGGGGGCTGGGCTGGGGCTGGTGCTGGGGCTGGGCTGGGGCAGGGCTGGGGCTGGGACAGGGCTGGGGCAGGGCTGGGGCTGGGCAGGGCAGGGCTGGGCCCGAGGCTGGGGCAGGGCTGGAGTAGGGCTGGGGCTGGGCTGGGTGCAGAGCTGGGGCTGGGGCTGGGGCTGGGTCCAGGGCTGGGGCTGTGCGGTGGCTGGGGCTGGGCTGGGGCAGGGCTGGGGCTGGGGCTGGGCCTGGGGCCGGGCTGGGCCCGAGGCTGGGGCAGGGCTGGAGTAGGGCTGGGGCTGGGCTGGGGGCAGGAATGGGGCGGGGCCTGGGCTGTAGGAGTAGGGAGTAGGGCTGGAGCCGGAGCAGGGGGTAGGGCTGGGAGCAGGGCTGGGACTGAGGTTGGGGCCGGGGCTGGGGCTGGGTTGGGGCCGGCGCTGAAGCAGGACTGGGCTGGAGGCTGGGCCTTGGGCTGGGGCTGGGGTGGGAACCAAGTCAATGGCTGGGCTGGGGCTGGGGCTGGGGCTGGGGCTGGGGCAGGGGAGGGCTGGGGGCAGGGATGGGAGTGGGGCTGGGCAGGGGCCGGGACTGGGGCCGGGGCTGTGGCAGGACTGGGGCTTGGACAGGGCTGGGGCCGGGGCTTGGGTCGGGGCTAATATCAGGGCTGGGACTGAGGTTGGGGCCGGGGCTGGGGCTGGGACTGGGCTGGGGCCGAGGGTGTGGGTGGGGCTGGGGACAAGTCTGGGGCAGGGCTGGGGTAAGTCTGGGGCTGGGTACCAGGGCAGGGCTGGGGCTGGGCTGGGGCTGGGGATGGGCTGGGGGCAGGGATGGGGATGGGGCAGGGCTGGGCCTGGGCTGGGGCCGGGACTGGGCTGGGGTAGAGCTGGGGCAGGGAAGGGGCTGGGGAAAGGGCTGGGGCTGGGCTGTGGCTGGGGCAGGGCTGGGGCTGCGCTGGAACCAAGTCTAGGCAGGGCTGGGGCTGGGCTGTGGCTGGGGGCTGGGGCTGGGCTGTGGCAGGGGCAGGGCTGGGGCTGGGCTGGGGCAGGGTTGGGGCTGCGCTGGAAGCAAGTCTAGGGCAGGGCTGGGGCTGGATTGGGGCCGGCGCCGGGGCCGGGGCAGGGGCTGGTGGGCGGGGGGAGGGCTGGGGGCAGGGATGGGAGTGGGGCTGGGCAGGGGCCTGGGCTGGGGCCAGGGCTAGGGCAGGACTGGGGCTGGGACAGGGCTGGGGCAGGGTTGGGGCTGGGGCTGGGGTCAGGGCTGGGGCTGTGCGGTGGCTGGGGCTGGCTGGGTGGTGGCTGGGGCTGGGGCTGGGCTGGGGCCAGGTCTGGGGCTGGGGCTGGGGCCAGGGCTGGGGCTGTGCGGTGCTGGGGGCGGGGCTGGGGCAGGGCTGGTGCTGGGGATGGGCTGGGGCCGAGGGTGGGGCTGGGCTGGGGTCTGGAGGCTGGGCTGGGGCTGAGGCAGGGCTGGGGCAGGGCTGGCGCTGGGCTTGGGTGGTGGCTGGGGCTGGGGCTGGGCTGGGGCCGAGGGTGGTGCGTGGGCTGGGAGTGGAGCTGGGCAGGGGCCGGGGCTGGGGCTTGGGGCTGGTGCTGGGGCTGGGCTGGGGCAGGGCTGGGGCTGAGGCCAGGGCAGGGGCTGGGGCCAGGGCTGGGGCTGGGCGGTGGCTGGGGCTGGGCTGGGGCCGGGCTGGGGCCAGGGCTGCGACTGGGGCTGGAGCCAGGGCTGGGGCTGGGCTGGGTCTGGGCTGGGCTAAGGCTGCGACTGGGGTGGAGGGTGGGGCTGGGCTGGGGTCTGGGCTGGGCCTGGGGCAGGGCTGGGGTAGGGCTGGAAGTTGGGGCTGGGGCCGGGGCTGGGGGCAGGACAAGGCTGGATGCTGGGCCTTGGGCTGGTGCTGGGTTGGGGCAGGGCTGGGGGCCCGGGCTGGAACCAAGACTATGGCTGGGCTGGGGCTGGGGCTGGGGCCGGGGCTGAGGCAGGGACTGGGGCTGAGGCAGGGCTGGGGCTGAGGCAGGGCTGGGGCAGGGCTGGGGCTGCGGCAGGGCTGGGGCCAGGGCTGGGCTGGGGCAGGGCTGGGGCTGGGGCTGGGGCTGAGGCTGGGCCGGGGCAGGGCTGGGGCTGGGGCTGGGCTGAGGGCAGGGTTAGGCTAGGGGCTGGAGGCTGGGCTGGGGCTGAGGCAGGGCTGGGGCAGGGCTGGGGCTGCAGCAGTGCTGGGGCCGGGTCTGAGGCTGGGCTAGGATCTGGGCTGGGCCTGGGACAGGGCTGGGCCCGAGGCTGGGGCAGAGCTGGGGCTGGGCTAGGGCAGGGCTGGGTTACGGCTGTGGGCTGTGCAGGGCTGGGCTAGGGCTGGGCTGGGGCCAGGGGCTGGGGCCGTGGGCGGGGCTGGGCTGGGGTCTGGGCTGGGCCTGGGGCAGGGCTAGGCCCAAGGCTGGGGTCCAGGGCTGGAGCTGCGCTGTGGCTGGGGCTGGGCTGGGGCAGGGGTGGGGGCTGGGCGGTGGCTGGGGCTGGGCTGGGGCTGGGTTAGGGCTGGAGCTGTGTCCAGGGCAGGGTGCTGGGGCTGGGGCTGGGGCTGGGGCTGGGGCTGGGGCTGGGGCTGGGCTGGGGGCCAGGGCAGGGGGCTGGGCTGGGGGCTGGGCTGGGGCTGGGGCTGGGGCCAGGGCAGGGGGCTGGGCTGGGGCTGGGGCTGGGCTGGGGCTTGGCTGGGGCTGGGGGCTGTGGCAGGACTGGGGCTGGGACAGGGCTGGGGCCGGGGCTGGGCTCCGGGCTAGAAGCAGGGCTGGACTGAGGTTGGGGCCGGGGCTGGAGCTGGGGCCGGGGGCTGGGGTCGGGGCTAGAAGCAGGGCTGGGACTGAGGTTGGGGCCGGGGCTGGGGCTGGGACTGGGCTGGCGCCGAGGGTGTGGGTAGGGCTAAGGCCGGGTCTGGGGCAGGGCTGGGGCCAGGCTGGGGCTGGTGCTGGGATGAAGGCAGGGCTGGGGCAGGGCTGGGGCTGGGGCGGGGCTGGGGATGAGGGTGGGGCTGGTGTGGGGTCTGGGCTGGGCCTGGGGCAGGGCTGGACCCGAGGCTGGGTCAGGGCTGGGGTAGGGCTGGGGCTGGGTCTGGGCTGGGGGCAGGGATGGGGATGGGGCTGAGCTGGACTGGTGGGAACGGATGGGGGCGGGGGCTGGGGCAGGCCTGGGGGTGGGGCTGTGGCTGGGGCTGGGTTAGGGCTGGGGCTGGGTCCAGGGCAGGGGCTGGCTGGGGCTGGTGCTGGGGCTGGGCTGGGGCTGGGCTGGGGCAGGACTGGGGCTGGGCTGAGGGCAGGGCTGGAACCAAGTCTAGGGCAGGGCTGGGGCTGGGTTGGGGCCGGCGCTGAAGCAGGACTGGGCTGGAGGCTGGGCCTTGGGCTGGGGCTGGGTTGGTGGCAGGGCTGGGTCTAGGCCCGGGGCTGGGGCAGGATTTTGGGCCGGAACAGGGCTGGGGCCGGGTCTGGGGCTGGGTCTGGGGCTGGGGCAGGGCTGGGGGCAGGGATGGGGAGTGGGGCTGGGCAGGGGCCGGGGCTGGGGCCAGGGCTGGGGCAGGACTGGGGCTGGGACAGGGCTGGAGCTGGGGACTTGGCTGCGGCTGGGGCTTGGTCCAGGGCTGGGGCTGGGCTGGGGCTGGGGTCCAATGCTGGGGCTGGGCTGGGGCTGGGTGGAGGCGGGGGCTGGGCTGGGCTGGGGCCGAGGGTGGGGCTGGGCTGGGCAGGACAAGACTGGAGGCTGGGCCTTGGGCTGGTGCTGGGTTGGGGCAGGGGCTGGGGCCAGGGCTGGGCTGGGCAGGGCTGGGGCTGGGGCTGGGCTGGCTGAGGCTGGGCGGGGCAGGGCTGGGGCTGGGGCTGGGCTGAGGGCAGGGTTAGGCTAGGGGCTGGAGGCTGGGCTGGGGCTGAGGCAGGGCTGGGGCAGGGCTGGGGCTGCAGCAGTGCTGGGGGCCGGGTCTGAGGCTGGGCTAGGATCTGGGCTGGGCCTGGGACAGGGCTGGGCCCGAGGCTGGGGCAGAGCTGGGGCTGGGCTAGGGCAGGGCTGGGTTACGGCTGTGGCTGTGCAGGGCTGGGCTAGGGCTGGGCTGGGGCCAGGGCTGGGGCCGTGGGCGGGGCTGGGCTGGGGTCTGGGCTGGGCCTGGGGCAGGGCTAGGCCCAAGGCTGGGGTCCAGGGCTGGAGCTGCGCTGTGGCTAGGGCTGGGCTGGGGCAGGGGTGGGGCTGGGCGGTGGCTGGGGCTGGGCTGGGGCTGGGTTAGGGCTGGAGCTGTGTCCAGGGCAGGGGCTGGGGCTGGGGCTGGGGCTGGGGCTGGGGCTGGGCTGGGGCTGGGCTGGGGCCAGGGCAGGGGCTGGGCTGGGGCTGGGCTGGGGCTGGGGCTGGGGCCAGGGCAGGGGCTGGGCTGGGGCTGGGGCTGGGCTGGGGGCTTGGCTGGGGCTGGGGCTGTGGCAGGACTGGGGCTGGGACAGGGCTGGGGCCGGGGCTGGGCTCCGGGCTAGAAGCAGGGCTGGGACTGAGGTTGGGGCCGGGGCTGGAGCTGGGGCCGGGGCTGGGGTCGGGGCTAGAAGCAGGGCTGGGACTGAGGTTGGGGCCGGGGCTGGGGGCTGGGACTGGGCTGGCGCCGAGGGTGTGGGTAGGGCTAAGGCCGGGTCTGGGGCAGGGCTGGGGGCCAGGCTGGGGCTGGTGCTGGGATGAAGGCAGGGCTGGGGCAGGGCTGGGGCTGGGGCGGGGCTGGGGATGAGGGTGGGGCTGGTGTGGGGTCTGGGCTGGGCCTGGGGCAGGGCTGGACCCGAGGCTGGGTCAGGGCTGGGGTAGGGCTGGGGCTGGGTCTGGGCTGGGGGCAGGGATGGGGATGGGGCTGAGCTGGACTGGGGGGAACGGATGGGGCGGGGGCTGGGGGCAGGGCCTGGGGGTGGGGCTGTGGCTGGGGCTGGGTTAGGGCTGGGGCTGGGTCCAGGGCAGGGGCTGGGCTGGGGCTGGTGCTGGGGCTGGGCTGGGGCTGGGCTGGGGCAGGGACTGGGGCTGGGGCTGAGGGCAGGGCTGGAACCAAGTCTAGGGGCAGGGCTGGGGGCTGGGTTGGGGCCGGCGCTGAAGCAGGACTGGGCTGGAGGGCTGGGCCTTGGGCTGGGGCTGGGTTGGGTGGCAGGGCTGGGTCTAGGCCCCGGGGCTGGGGCAGGATTTTGGGCCGGAACAGGGCTGGGGCCGGGTCTGGGGCTGGGTCTGGGGCTGGGGCAGGGCTGGGGGCAGGGATGGGAGTGGGGCTGGGCAGGGGCCGGGGCTGGGGGCCAGGGCTGGGGCAGGACTGGGGCTGGGACAGGGCTGGAGCTGGGGGACTTGGCTGCGGCTGGGGCTTGGTCCAGGGCTGGGGCTGGGCTGGGGCTGGGTCCAATGCTGGGGCTGGGCTGGGGCTGGGTGGAGGCGGGGGGCTGGGCTGGGCTGGGGGCCGAGGGTGGGGCTGGGCTGGGGCAGGACAAGACTGGAGGCTGGGCCTTGGGCTGGTGCTGGGTTGGGGCAGGGCTGGGGCCCGGGCTGGAACCAAGTCTATGGCTGGGCTGGGGCTGGGGCTGGGGCCGGGGCTGAGGCAGGACTGGGGCTGGGGCAGGGCTGGGGCCGGGGCTGGGGCTGGGGCAGGGCTGGGGTTGGGGCTGGGCTGGGGCTGGGTCCAGTGCTGGAGCTGGGCTGCGGCTGAGGCTGGGCCGGGGCAGGGCTGGGACTGGGGCTGGGCTGAGGGCAGGGTTGGGCTAGGGGCTGGAGGCTGGGCTGGGGCTGAGGCAGGGCTGGGGCTGGGGCTCAGGCTGGGCTAGGATCTGGGCTGGGCCTGGGGACAGGGCTGGGCCCGAGGCTGGGGAAGGGCTGGGGCTGGGCTGGGTCTGGGCTGGGCTAGGGGCTGCGAGTGGGGCGGAGGGTGGGGCTGGGCTGGGGTCTGGGCTGGGCCTGGGGCAGGGCTGGGGTAGGGCTGAAGTCGGGGGCTGGGGGCCGGGGCTGGGGCAGGACAAGGCTGGAGGCTGGGCCTTGGGCTGGTGCTGGGTTGGGGCAGGGCTGGGGCCCGGGCTGGAACCAAGTCTATGGCTGGGCTGGGGCTGGGGGCTGGGGCCGGGGCTGAGGCAGGACTGGGGGCTGGGGCAGGGCTGGGGCCGGGGCTGGGGCTGGGGCAGGGCTGGGGTTGGGGCTGGGGCTGGGGCTGGGTCCAGTGCTGGGGCTGGGCTGCGGCTTGAGGCTGGGGCCGGGGCAGGGCTGGGACTGGGGCTGGGCTGAGGGCAGGGTTGGGCTAGGGGCTGGAGGCTGGGCTGGGGCTGAGGCAGGGCTGGGGCTGGGGGGCTCAGGCTGGGCTAGGATCTGGGCTGGGCCTGGGACAGGGCTGGGCCCGAGGCTGGGGCAGGGCTGGGGCTGGGCTGGGTCTGGGCTGGGCTAGGGCTGCGAGTGGGGCGGAGGGTGGGGCTGGGCTGGGGTCTGGGCTGGGCCTGGGGCAGGGCTGGGGTAGGGCTGAAGTCGGGGCTGGGGCCGGGCGCTGGGGCAGGACAAGGCTGGAGGCTGGGCCTTGGGCTGGTGCTGGGTTGGGGCAGGGCTGGGGGCCCGGGCTGGAACCAAGTCTATGGCTGGGCTGGGGCCGGGTCTGAGGCTGGGTGAGGATCTGGGCTGGGCCTGGGACAGGGCTTGGGCCCGAGGGGTGGGGCAGGGCTGGGGCTGGGCTGGGGGCAGGGCTAGGGCTGGGGCTGGGGTGGGAACCAAGTCAATGGCTGGGCTGGGGCTGGGGCTGGGGCTGGGCCTGGGGCCGGGGCTGGGGCCAGGGCTGGGGCCAGGGCTGGCGCTGGGGCTGTGGCAGGGGCAGGGCTGGGGGCAGGGGTGGGAGTGGGGGCTGGGGCAGGGGCCGGGGCTGGGGCCGGGGCAGGGGCAGGACTGGGGCTGGGGCCTGGGCTGGGGCCGGGGCTGGGGTCGGGGCTAGGAGCAGGGCTGGGACTGAGGTTGGGGCCGGGGCTGGGGCTGGGACTCGGGCTGGGTCCGAGGGTGTGGGTGGGGCTGGGGTCGGGTCTGGGGCAGGGCTGGGGCCAGGCTGGGGCTGGTGCTGGGATGAAGGCAGGGCTGGGGCAGGGCTGGGGCTGGGGGCTGGGCTGGGGATGAGGGTGGGGCTGGGCTGGGGTCTGGGCTGGGCCTGGGACAGGGCTGGGCCCGAGGCTGGGGCAGGGCTGGGGTAGGGCTGGGGGCTGGGTCTGGGCTGGGGGGCAGGGATGGGGATGGGGCTGAGCTGGACTGGGGGAACGGATGGGGCGGGAGCTGGGGCAGGCCTGGGGGTGGGGCTGTGGCTGGGGCTGGGTTAGGGCTGGGGCTGGGTCCAGGGCAGGGGCTGGGCTGGGGCTGGTGCTGGGGCTGGGCTGGGGGCTGGGCTGGGGCAGGGCTGGGGCTGGGCTGAGGGCAGGGCTGGAACCAAGTCTAGGCAGGGCTGGAGCTGGGTTGGGGCCGGCGCTGAAGCAGGACTGGGCTGGAGGCTGGGCCTTGGGCTGGGGCTGGGTTGGTGGCAGGGCTGGGTCTAGGCCCCGGGGCTGGGGCAGGATTTTGGGCCGGAACAGGGCTGGGGGCCGGGTCTGGGGCTGGGTCTGGGGCTGGGGCAGGGCTGGGGGCAGGGATGGGAGTGGGGCTGGGCAGGGGCCGGGGCTGGGGCCAGGGCTGGGGCAGGACTGGGGCTGGGACAGGGCTGGAGCTGGGGACTTGGCTGCGGCTGGGGCTTGGTCCAGGGCTGGGGCTGGGCTGGGGCTGGGTCCAGGGCTGGGGCTGGGCTGGGGCTGGGTGGAGGCGGGGGCTGGGCTGGGCTGGGGCCGAGGGTGGGGCTGGGCTGGGAGTGGAGCTGGGCAGGGGGCCAGGGCTGGGGCCGGGGCTGGGGCAGGACTGGGGCAGGACAAGGCTGGGAGGCTGGGCCTTGGGCTGGTGCTGGGTTGGGGCAGGGCTGGGGCCCGGGCTGGAACCAAGTCTATGGCTGGGCTGGGGCTGGGGGCTGGGGGCCGGGGCTGAGGCAGGACTGGGGCTGGGGCAGGGCTGGGGCCGGGGCTGGGGCTGGGGCAGGGCTGGGGTTGGGGCTGGGCTGGGGCTGGGTCCAGTGCTGGGGCTGGGCTGCGGCTGAGGCTGGGCCGGGGCAGGGGCTGGGACTGGGGCTGGGCTGAGGGCAGGGTTGGGCTAGGGGCTGGAGGCTGGGCTGGGGCTGAGGCAGGGCTGGGGCTGGGGCTCAGGCTGGGCTAGGATCTGGGCTGGGCCTGGGACAGGGCTGGGCCCAAGGCTGGGGCAGGGCTGGGGCTGGGCTGGGTCTGGGCTGGGCTAGGGCTGCGAGTGGGGCGGAGGGTGGGGCTGGGCTGGGGTCTGGGCTGGGCCTGGGGCAGGGCTGGGGTAGGGGCTGAAGTCGGGGCTGGGGGCCAGGGTGCAGGGGGCAGGACAAGGCTGGAGGCTGGGCCTTGGGCTGGTGCTGGGTTGGGGCAGGGCTGGGGCCCGGGCTGGAACCAAGTCTATGGCTGGGCTGGGGCCGGGTCTGAGGCTGGGCTAGGATCTGGGCTGGGCCTGGGACAGGGCTGGGCCCCGAGGGTGGGGCAGGGCTGGGGCTGGGCTGGGGGCAGGGCTGGGGGCTGGGGTGGGAACCAAGTCAATGGCTGGGCTGGGGCTGGGGCTGGGGCTGGGGCTGGGGCTGGGGCCGGGGCTGGGGGCCAGGGCTGGGGCAGGACTGGGGCTGGGACAGGGCTGGGGCCAGGGCTGGCGCTGGGGCTGGGGCAGGGGCAGGGGCTGGGGGCAGGGGTGGGAGTGGGGCTGGGCAGGGGCCGGGGCTGGGGCCGGGGCAGGGGCAGGACTGGGGCTGGGGGCTGGGCTGGGGCCGGGGCTGGGGGTCGGGGCTAGGAGCAGGGCTGGGACTGAGGTTGGGGCCGGGGGCTGGGGCTGGGACTGGGCTGGGGGCCGAGGGTGTGGGTGGGGCTGGGGCCGGGTCTGGGGCAGGGCTGGGGCCAGGCTGGGGCTGGTGCTGGGATGAAGGCAGGGCTGGGGCAGGGCTGGGGCTGGGGCTGGGCTGGGGATGAGGGTGGGGCTGGTGTGGGGGTCTGGGCTGGGCCTGGGGCAGGGCTGGACCCGAGGCTGAGGCAGGGGCTGGGGTAGGGCTGGGGCTGGGTCTGGGCTGGGGGCAGGGGATGGGGATGGGGCTGAGCTGGACTGGGGGAACGGATGGGGCGGGGGCTGGGGCAGGCCCTGGGGGGTGGGGCTGTGGCTGGGGCTGGGTTAGGGCTGGGGCTGGGTCCAGGGCAGGGGCTGGGCTGGGGCTAGTGCTGGGGCTGGGCTGGGGCAGGGCTGGGGCTGGGCTGGGGGCTGGTGCTGGGGGGCAGGGCTGGGGCAGGACTGGGGCTGGGACAGGGCTGGGGCTGGGGACTTGGCTGGCGCTGGGGCTTGGTCCAGGGCTGGGGCTGGGCTGGGGCTGGGTCCAGGGCTGGGGCTGGCTGGGCTGGGGCTGGTGCTGGTGCTGGGGCCAGGCTGGGGCTGGGTGGAGGCGGGGGCTGGGCTTGGGTGGTGGCTGGGGCTGGGGCTGGGCTGGGGCCAAGTCTGGGGCAGGGCTGGGAGTGGAGCTGGGCAGGGGGCCGGGGCTGGGGCCGGGGCTGGGGCAGGACTGGGGCTGGGGCTGGGGCAGGGCTGGTGGCACGGATGGGAGTGGGGCTGGGCAGGGGCCGGGGCTGGGGCCGGGGCTGGGGCAGGGACTGGGGCAGGACAAGGCTGGAGGCTGGGCCTTGGGCTGGTGCTGGGTTGGGGCAGGGCCTGGGGCCCGGGCTGGAACCAAGTCTATGGCTGGGCTGGGGCTGGGCTGTGGCTGTGGCTGGGGGCTGGGGCTGTGGCTGGGGCAGGGCTGGTGCTGGGCTGGGGCAGGGCTGGGGGCTGCGCTGGAACCAAGTCTAGGGGAAGGGCTGGGGCTGGGCTGTGCTGTGGCTGGTGGCTGGGCAGGGCTGGGGCTGGGCTGAGGGCAGGTCTGGAACCAAGTCTAGGGAAGGGCTGGGGCTGGATTGGGGCCGGCGCCGGGGGCCCGGGGCCAGGGGCTGGGGCTGGGGCTGGGGCAGGGCTGGGATCAGGGATGGGAGTGAGGCTGGGCAGGGGCCTGGGCTGGGTCCAGGGCTGGGGCAGGACTGGGGCTGGGACAGGGCTGGGGCAGGGCTGGGGCTGGGGATGGGCTGGGGCCGAGGTTGGGGCTGGGCTGGGGGTCTGGGCTGGGGCGGGGCAGGCAGGGCTGGGCCCGAGGCTGGGGCAGGGCTGGAGTAGGGGCTGGGGCTGGGGTTGGACTGAGGGCAGGGTTGGGCTAGGGGCTGGAGGCTGGGCTGGGGCTGAGGCAGGGCTGGGGGCAGGGCTGGGGCTGCGGCAGGGCTGGGGCCGGGGCTGAGGCTGGGCTAGGATCTGGGCTGGGGCCTTGGACAGGGCTGGGACCGAGGCTGGGGCAGGGCTGGGGCTGGGCTATGGGCAGGGCTGGGTTAGGGCTGTGGCTGTGGATGGGCTGGGCTAGGGCTGGGCTGGGGCCGGGGCTGGGGCTGTGGGTGGGGCTGGGCTGGGGTCTGGGCTGGGCCTGGGGCAGGGCTGGGCCCGAGGCTGGGGGTCCAGGGGCTGGGGCTGCGCTGTGGCTGGGGCTGGGCTGGGGCTGGGTTAGGGCTAGGGCTGGGGCTGGGTCCAGGGCAGGGGCTGCGCTGTGGCTGGGGCTGGGCTCGGGCAGGGCTGGGGGCTGGGGAGGTGGCTGGGGGCAGGGCTGGGGCTGGGGGCGGGTGGCTGCGGCTCGGCTGGGGGCTGGGTCCAGGGCAGGGGCTGGGCTGGGGCAGGGCTGGGGCTGGGGGCTGGGCCTGGGGCCAGGGCTGGGCCCGAGGCTGGGGCAGGGCTGGAGTAGGGCTGGGGCTGGGGCTGGGCTGGGGGCAGGAATGGGGCGGGGCCTGGCTGTGGCTGGGGCCGGGGCTGGGGGCTGGGCTGGGGTAGGGCTGGGGTAGGGCTGGAGCCGGAGCTGGGGGGCAGGGCTGGGAGCAGGGCTGGGACTGAGGTTGGGGTGGGGCCGCTGGGGCTGGGTGTGTGGGGAACCAAGTCAATGGCTGGGCTGGGGCTGGGGCTGGGGCTGGGGCTGGGGCGGGGGAGGGGCTGGGGGCAGGGATGGGAGTGGGGCTGGGCAGGGTCCGGGACTGGGGCCGGGGCTGTGGGCAGGACTGGGGCTGGGACAGGGCTGGGGCCGGGGCTGGGGCTGGACTGGACTGGGGCCGAGGGTAGTGGGTGGGGCCTGGGGGCCAAGTCCTGGGGCAGGGGCTGGGGTAAGTCTGGGGCTGGGTACCAGGGCAGGGCTGGGGCTGGGCTGGGGCTGGGACTGGGCTGGGGTAGAGCTGGGGCAGGGAAGGGGCTGGGGAAAGGGGCTGGGGCTGGGCTGTGGCTGGGGCAGGGCTGGGGCTGCGCTGGAACCAAGTCTAGGGCAGGGCTGGGGCTGGGCTGTGGCTGGGGGCTGGGGCTGGGCTGTGGCAGGGGCAGGGCTGGGGCTGGGCTGGGGCAGGGCTGGGGGCCCGGGCTGGAACCAAGTCTATGGCTGGGCTGGGGCCGGGTCTGAGGCTGGGCTAGGATCTGGGCTGGGCCTGGGACAGGGCTGGGCCCGAGGGTGGGGCAGGGCTGGGGCTGGGCTGGGGGCAGGGCTGGGGGCTGGGGTGGGAACCAAAGTCAATGGGCTGGGCTGGGGCTGGGGCTGGGGCTGGGGCTGGGGCTGGGGCCCGGGGCTGGGGGCCAGGGGCTGGGGCAGGACTGGGGGCTGGGACAGGGCTGGGGCCAGGGCTGGCGCTGGGGGCTGGGGCAGGGGCAGGGCTGGGGGCAGGGGTGGGAGTGGGGCTGGGCAGGGGCCGGGGCTGGGGCCGGGGCAGGGGTAGGAACTGGGGCAGGGCTGGGTTGGGGCCCGGGGGCTGGGGTCGGGGCTAGGAGCAGGGCTGGGGACTGAGGTTGGGGCCGGGGCTGGGGCTGGGACTGGGCTGGGGCCGAGGGTGTGGGGTGGGGCTGGGGGGCCGGGTCTGGGGCAGGGCTGGGGCCAGGCTGGGGGCTGGTGCTGGGATGAAGGCAGGGCTGGGGCAGGGCTGGGGCTGGGGCTGGGCTGGGGATGAGGGGTGGGGCTGGGCTGGGGTCTGGGCTGGGCCTGGGGCAGGGCTGGACCCGAGGGCTGGGGCAGGGCTGGGGTAGGGCTGGGGCTGGGTCTGGGCTGGGGGCAGGGATGGGGATGGGGCTGAGCTGGACTGGGGGGAACGGATGGGGCGGGGGCCTGGGGCAGGCCTGGGGGTGGGGCTGTGGCTGGGGCTGGGGTTAGGGCTGGGGCTGGGTCCAGGCAGGGGCTGGGCTGGGGCTGGGTGCTGGGGCTGGGCTGGGGCTGGGCTGGGGGCTGGTGCTGGGGGCAGGGCTGGGGCAGGACTGGGGCTGGGGACAGGGCTGGGGTTGGGGACTTGGCTGCGGCTGGGGCTTGGTCCAGGGCTGGGGCTGGGGCTGGGACTTGGGTCCAGGGCTGGGGCTGGGCTGGGGCTGGTGC
>NW_027143510.1:0-57406 GCF_026170545.1 Melanerpes formicivorus | reverse complement strand
GGATATTTTGACTGCCACTCCAGAGAAGAAGTTTAGATCTGATGGCAAATTGGATTTGGTGCTAGGTCTTATCCCTTTAGGTTTTACCCCAACAATGTTTCATTAGTTATCGCTCACTCCCTCTGAAATCAAGCATATTACAGCAGGTGGAGCAGCCTGTATCTCAAGCACAAGGAATAAGGTAGGGAAGAAATTCTAAGGTTCATTTTGACTGCCTCCAGAAGTAGAATCAGATGGCCAATTGGATTTGGTGCTAGGTCTTTCCCTTTAGGTTTTTACCCCAACAATGTTTTCATTTAGTTTGCTTCACGTCTCGAAATCTAGCTATTACAGCAGGTTGGAGCTGCCTGTACTCTCAGACACAGGAATAAGGTAGGGATGAATTCTAAGGATCATTTTGACTGCCTCCAGAAGTTAGATCAGATGGCAAATTGGATTTGGTGCTAGGTCCTTTTCCCCTTTAGGTTTTACCCCAACAATGTTTTCATTAGTTTCGCTCACTCTCGAAATCAAGCATATTTACAGCAGGTTGGAGCAGCCTGTATCTCAGCACAGGAATAAGGTAAGGGAAGAATTCTAAGGATCATTTGACTGCCTCCAGAAGTTAGATCAGATGGCAAATTGGGATTTGGTGCTAGGTCTTTCCCTTTAGGTTTTACCCCAACAATGTTTTCATTAGTTTCGCTCACTCTCGAAATCAAGCATTTTACAGCAGGTTGGAGCAGCCTGTATCTCAGCACAGGAATAAGGTAGGGAAGAATTCTAAGGATCATTTTGACTAGCCTCCAGAAGTTAGATCAGATGGCAAATTGGATTTGGTGCTAGGGTCTTTCCCTTTAGGTTTTACCCCAACAATGTTTTCATTAGTTTCGCTCCACTCTCGAAATCAAGCATTTTACAGCAGGTTGGAGCAGCCTGTATCTCAGCACAGGATAAGGTAGGGAAGAATTCTAAGGATCATTTTGACTGCCTCCAGAAGTTAGATCAGATGGCAAATTGGATTTGGTGCTAGGTCTTTCCCTTTAGGTTTTACCCCAACAATGTTTTCATTAGTTTCGCTCACTCTCGAAATCAAGCATTTTACAGCAGGTTGGAGCAGCCTGTATCTCAGCACAGGAATAAGGTAGGGAAGAATTCTAAGGATCATTTTGACTGCCTCCAGAAGTTAGATCAGATGGCAAATTGGATTTGGTGCTAGGTCTTTCCCTTTAGGTTTTACCCCAACAATGTTTTCATTAGTTTCGCCTCACTCTCGAAATCAAGCATTTTACAGCAGGTTGGAGCAGCCTGTATCTCAGCACAGGAATAAGGTAGGGAAGAATTCTAAGGATCATTTTGACTGCCTCCAGAAGTTAGATCAGATGGCAAATTGGATTTGGTGCTAGGTCTTTCCCTTTAGGTTTTACCCCAACAATGTTTTCATTAGTTTCGCTCACTCTCGAAATCAAGCATTTTACAGCAGGTTGGAGCAGCCTGTATCTCAGCACAGGAATAAGGTAGGGAAGAATTCTAAGGATCATTTTGACTGCCTCCAGAAGTTAGATCAGATGGCCAATTGGATTTGGTGCTAGGTCTTTCCCTTTAGGTTTTACCCCAACAATGTTTTCATTAGTTTCGCTCACTCTCGAAATCAAGCATTTTACAGCAGGTTGGAGCAGCCTGTATCTCAGCACAGGAATAAGGTAGGGAAGAATTCTAAGGATCATTTTGACTGCCTCCAGAAGTTAGATCAGATGGCAAATTGGATTTGGTGCTAGGTCTTTCCCTTTAGGTTTTACCCCCAACAATGTTTTCATTAGTTTCGCTCACTCTCGAAATCAAGCATTTTACAGCAGGTTGGAGCAGCCTGTATCTCAGCACAGGAAATAAGGTAGGGAAGAATTCTAAGGATCATTTTGACTGCCTCCAGAAGTTAGATCAGATGGCAAATTGGATTTGGTGCTAGGTCTTTCCCTTTAGGTTTTACCCCAACAATGTTTTCATTAGTTTTCGCTCACTCTCGAAATCAAGCATTTTACAGCAGGTTGGAGCAGCCTGTATCTCAGCACAGGAATAAGGTAGGGAAGAATTCTAAGGATCATTTTGACTGCCTCCAGAAGTTAGATCAGATGGCAAATTGGATTTGGTGCTAGGTCTTTCCCTTTAGGTTTTACCCCAACAATGTTTCATTAGTTTCGCTCACTCTCGAAATCAAGCATTTTACAGCAGGTTGGAGCAGCCTGTATCTCAGCACAGGAATAAGGTAGGGAAGAATTCTAAGGATCATTTTGACTGCCTCCAGAAGTTAGATCAGATGGCAAATTGGATTTGGTGCTAGGTCTTTCCCTTTAGGTTTTACCCCAACAATGTTTTCATTAGTTTCGCTCACTCTCGAAATCAAGCATTTTACAGCAGGTTGGAGCAGCCTGTATCTCAGCACAGGAATAAGGTAGG
Organism: Melanerpes formicivorus; assembly: GCF_026170545.1. Lineage (NCBI taxonomy): Eukaryota > Metazoa > Chordata > Aves > Piciformes > Picidae > Melanerpes > Melanerpes formicivorus. The sequence continues at coordinate 54,973 of NW_027143510.1, read as the reverse complement.
GAAGAATTCTAAGGATCATTTTGACTGCCTCCAGAAGTTAGATCAGATGGCAAATTGGATTTGGTGCTAGGTCTTTCCCTTTAGGTTTTACCCCAACAATGTTTTCATTAGTTTCGCTCACTCTCGAAATCAAGCATTTTACAGCAGGTTGGAGCAGCCTGTATCTCAGCACAGGAATAAGGTAGGGAAGAATTCTAAGGATCATTTTGACTGCCTCCAGAAGTTAGATCAGATGGCAAATTGGATTTTGGTGCTAGGTCTTTCCCTTAGGTTTTACCCCAACATGTTTTCATTAGTTTCGCTCACTCTCGAAATCAAGCATTTTACAGCAGGTTGGAGCAGCCTGTATCTCAGCACAGGAATAAGGTAGGGAAGAATTCTAAGGATCATTTTGACTGCCTCCAGAAGTTAGATCAGATGGCAAATTGGATTGGTGCTAGGTCTTTCCCTTTAGGTTTTACCCCAACAATGTTTTTCATTAGTTTCGCTCACTCTCGAAATCAAGCATTTTACAGCAGGTTGGAGCAGCCTGTATCTCAGCACAGGAATAAGGTAGGGAAGAATTCTAAGGATCATTTTGACTGCCTCCAGAAGTTAGATCAGATGGCAAATTGGATTTGGTGCTAGGTCTTTCCCTTTAGGTTTTACCCCAACAATGTTTTCATTAGTTTCGCTCACTCTCGAAATCAAGCATTTTACAGCAGGTTGGAGCAGCCTGTATCTCAGCACAGGAATAAGGTAGGGAAGAATTCTAAGGATCATTTTGACTGCCTCCAGAAGTTAGATCAGATGGCAAATTGGATTTGGTGCTAGGTCTTTCCCTTTAGGTTTTACCCCAACAATGTTTTCATTAGTTTCGCTCACTCTCGAAATCAAGCATTTTACAGCAGGTTGGAGCAGCCTGTATCTCAGCACAGGATAAGGTAGGGAAGAATTCTAAGGATCATTTTGACTGCCTCCAGAAGTTAGATCAGATGGCAAATTGGATTTGGTGCTAGGTCTTTCCCTTTAGGTTTTTACCCCAACAATGTTTTCATTAGTTTCGCTCACTCTCGAAATCAAGCATTTTACAGCAGGTTGGAGCAGCCTGTATCTCAGCACAGGAATAAGGTAGGGAAGAATTCTAAGGATCATTTTGACTGCCTCCAGAAGTTAGATCAGATGGCAAATAGGATTTGGTGCTAGGTCTTTCCCTTTAGGTTTTTACCCCAACAATGTTTTCATTAGTTTCGCTCACTCTCGAAATCAAGCATTTTACAGCAGGTTGGAGCAGCCTGTATCTCAGCACAGGAATAAGGTAGGGAAGAATTCTAAGGATCATTTTGACTGCCTCCAGAAGTTAGATCAGATGCAAATTGGATTTGGTGCTAGGTCTTTCCCTTTAGGTTTTACCCCAACAATGTTTTCATTAGTTTCGCTCACTCTCGAAATCAAGCATTTTACAGCAGGTTGGAGCAGCCCTGTATCTCAGCACAGGAATAAGGTAGGGAAGAATTCTAAGGATCATTTTGACTGCCTCCAGAAGTTAGATCAGATGGCAAATTGGATTTGGTGCTAGGTCTTTCCCTTTAGGTTTTACCCCAACAATGTTTTCATTAGTTTCGCTCACTCTCGAAATCAAGCATTTTACAGCAGGTTGGAGCAGCCTGTATCTCAGCACAGGAATAAGGTAGGGAAGAATTCTAAGGATCATTTTGACTGCCTCCAGAAGTTAGATCAGATGGCAAATTGGATTTGGTGCTAGGTCTTTCCCTTTAGGTTTTACCCCAACAATGTTTTCATTAGTTTCGCTCACTCTCGAAATCAAGCATTTTACAGCAGGTTGGAGCAGCCTGTATCTCAGCACAGGAATAAGGTAGGGAAGAATTCTAAGGATCATTTTGACTGCCTCCAGAAGTTAGATCAGATGGCAAATTGGATTTGGTGCTAGGTCTTTCCCTTTAGGTTTTACCCCAACAATGTTTTCATTAGTTTCGCTCACTCTCGAAATCAAGCATTTTACAGCAGGTTGGAGCAGCCCTGTATCTCAGCACAGGAATAAGGTAGGGAAGAATTCTAAGGATCATTTTGACTGCCTCCAGAAGTTAGATCAGATGGCAAATTGGATTTGGTGCTAGGTCTTTCCCTTTAGGTTTTACCCCAACAATGTTTTCATTAGTTTCGCTCACTCTCGAAATCAAGCATTTTACAGCAGGTTGGAGCAGCCTGTATCTCAGCACAGGAATAAGGTAGGGAAGAATTCTAAGGATCATTTTGACTGCCTCCAGAAGTTAGATCAGATGGCAAATTGGATTTGGTGCTAGGTCTTTCCCTTTAGGTTTTACCCCAACAATGTTTTCATTAGTTTCGCTCACTCTCGAAATCAAGCATTTTACAGCAGGTTGGAGCAGCCTGTATCTCAGCACAGGAATAAGGTAGGGGAAGAATTCTAAGGATCATTTTGACTGCCTCCAGAAGTTAGATCAGATGGCAAATTGGATTTGGTGCTAGGTCTTTCCCTTTAGGTTTTACCCCAACAATGTTTTCATTAGTTTCGCTCACTCTCGAAATCAAGCATTTTAACAGCAGGTTGGAGCAGCCTGTATCTCAGCACAGGAATAAGGTAGGGAAGAATTCTAAGGCTCATTTTGACTGCCTCCAGAAGTTAGATCAGATGGCAAATTGGATTTGGTGCTAGGTCTTTCCCTTTAGGTTTTACCCCAACAATGTTTTCATTAGTTTCGCTCACTCTCGAAATCAAGCATTTTACAGCAGGTTGGAGCAGCCTGTATCTCAGCACAGGAATAAGGTAGGGAAGAATTCTAAGGATCATTTTGACTGCCTCCAGAAGTTAGATCAGATGGCAAATTGGATTTGGTGCTAGGTCTTTCCCTTTAGGTTTTACCCCAACAATGTTTTCATTAGTTTCGCTCACTCTCGAAATCAAGCATTTTACAGCAGGTTGGAGCAGCCTGTATCTCAGCACAGGAATAAGGTAGGGAAGAATTCTAAGGATCATTTTGACTGCCTCCAGAAGTTAGATCAGATGGCAAATTGGATTTGGTGCTAGGTCTTTCCCTTTAGGTTTTACCCCAACAATGTTTTCATTAGTTTCGCTCACTCTCGAAATCAAGCATTTTACAGCAGGTTGGAGCAGCCTGTATCTCAGCACAGGAATAAGGTAGGGAAGAATTCTAAGGCTCATTTTGACTGCCTCCAGAAGTTAGATCAGATGGCAAATTGGATTTGGTGCTAGGTCTTTCCCTTTAGGTTTTACCCCAACAATGTTTTCATTAGTTTCGCTCACTCTCGAAATCAAGCATTTTACAGCAGGTTGGAGCAGCCTGTATCTCAGCACAGGAATAAGGTAGGGAAGAATTCTAAGGATCATTTTGACTGCCTCCAGAAGTTAGATCAGATGGCAAATTGGATTTGGTGCTAGGTCTTTCCCTTTAGGTTTTACCCCAACAATGTTTTCATTAGTTTCGCTCACTCTCGAAATCAAGCATTTTACAGCAGGTTGGAGCAGCCTGTATCTCAGCACAGGAATAAGGTAGGGAAGAATTCTAAGGCTCATTTTGACTGCCTCCAGAAGTTAGATCAGATGGCAAATTGGATTTGGTGCTAGGTCTTTCCCTTTAGGTTTTACCCCAACAATGTTTTCATTAGTTTCGCTCACTCTCGAAATCAAGCATTTTACAGCAGGTTGGAGCAGCCTGTATCTCAGCACAGGAATAAGGTAGGGAAGAATTCTAAGGATCATTTTGACTGCCTCCAGAAGTTAGATCAGATGGCAAATTGGATTTGGTGCTAGGTCTTTCCCTTTAGGTTTTACCCCAACAATGTTTTCATTAGTTTCGCTCACTCTCGAAATCAAGCATTTTACAGCAGGTTGGAGCAGCCTGTATCTCAGCACAGGAATAAGGTAGGGAAGAATTCTAAGGATCATTTTGACTGCCTCCAGAAGTTAGATCAGATGGCAAATTGGATTTGGTGCTAGGTCTTTCCCTTTAGGTTTTACCCCAACAATGTTTTCATTAGTTTCGCTCACTCTCGAAATCAAGCATTTTACAGCAGGTTGGAGCAGCCTGTATCTCAGCACAGGAATAAGGTAGGGAAGAATTCTAAGGATCATTTTGACTGCCTCCAGAAGTTAGATCAGATGGCAAATTGGATTTGGTGCTAGGTCTTTTCCCTTTAGGTTTTACCCCAACAATGTTTTCATTAGTTTCGCTCACTCTCGAAATCAAGCATTTTACAGCAGGTTGGAGCAGCCTGTATCTCAGCACAGGAATAAGGTAGGGAAGAATTCTAAGGATCATTTTGACTGCCTCCAGAAGTTAGATCAGATGGCAAATTGGATTTGGTGCTAGGTCTTTCCCTTTAGGTTTTACCCCAACAATGTTTTCATTAGTTTCGCTCACTCTCGAAATCAAGCATTTTACAGCAGGTTGGAGCAGCCTGTATCTCAGCACAGGAATAAGGTAGGGAAGAATTCTAAGGCTCATTTTGACTGCCTCGCAGAAGTTAGATCAGATGGCAAATTGGATTTGGTGCTAGGTCTTTCCCTTTAGGTTTTACCCCAACAATGTTTTCATTAGTTTCGCTCACTCTCGAAATCAAGCATTTTACAGCAGGTTGGAGCAGCCTGTATCTCAGCACAGGAATAAGGTAGGGAAGAATTCTAAGGATCATTTTGACTGCCTCCAGAAGTTAGATCAGATGGCAAATTGGATTTGGTGCTAGGTCTTTCCCTTTAGGTTTTACCCCAACAATGTTTTCATTAGTTTCGCTCACTCTCGAAATCAAGCATTTTACAGCAGGTTGGAGCAGCCTGTATCTCAGCACAGGAATAAGGTAGGGAAGAATTCTAAGGCTCATTTTGACTGCCTCCAGAAGTTAGATCAGATGGCAAATTGGATTTGGTGCTAGGTCTTTCCCTTTAGGTTTTACCCCAACAATGTTTTCATTAGTTTCGCTCACTCTCGAAATCAAGCATTTTACAGCAGGTTGGAGCAGCCTGTATCTCAGCACAGGAATAAGGTAGGGAAGAATTCTAAGGCTCATTTTGACTGCCTCCAGAAGTTAGATCAGATGGCAAATTGGATTTGGTGCTAGGTCTTTCCCTTTAGGTTTTACCCCAACAATGTTTTCATTAGTTTCGCTCACTCTCGAAATCAAGCATTTTACAGCAGGTTGGAGCAGCCTGTATCTCAGCACAGGAATAAGGTAGGGAAGAATTCTAAGGCTCATTTTGACTGCCTCCAGAAGTTAGATCAGATGGCAAATTGGATTTGGTGCTAGGTCTTTCCCTTTAGGTTTTACCCCAACAATGTTTTCATTAGTTTCGCTCACTCTCGAAATCAAGCATTTTACAGCAGGTTGGAGCAGCCTGTATCTCAGCACAGGAATAAGGTAGGGAAGAATTCTAAGGCTCATTTTGACTGCCTCCAGAAGTTAGATCAGATGGCAAATTGGATTTGGTGCTAGGTCTTTCCCTTTAGGTTTTACCCCAACAATGTTTTCATTAGTTTCGCTCACTCTCGAAATCAAGCATTTTACAGCAGGTTGGAGCAGCCTGTATCTCAGCACAGGAATAAGGTAGGGAAGAATTCTAAGGCTCATTTTGACTGCCTCCAGAAGTTAGATCAGATGGCAAATTGGATTTGGTGCTAGGTCTTTCCCTTTAGGTTTTACCCCAACAATGTTTTCATTAGTTTCGCTCACTCTCGAAATCAAGCATTTTACAGCAGGTTGGAGCAGCCTGTATCTCAGCACAGGAATAAGGTAGGGAAGAATTCTAAGGCTCATTTTGACTGCCTCCAGAAGTTAGATCAGATGGCAAATTGGATTTGGTGCTAGGTCTTTCCCTTTAGGTTTTACCCCAACAATGTTTTCATTAGTTTCGCTCACTCTCGAAATCAAGCATTTTACAGCAGGTTGGAGCAGCCTGTATCTCAGCACAGGAATAAGGTAGGGAAGAATTCTAAGGCTCATTTTGACTGCCTCCAGAAGTTAGATCAGATGGCAAATTGGATTTGGTGCTAGGTCTTTCCCTTTAGGTTTTACCCCAACAATGTTTTCATTAGTTTCGCTCACTCTCGAAATCAAGCATTTTACAGCAGGTTGGAGCAGCCTGTATCTCAGCACAGGAATAAGGTAGGGAAGAATTCTAAGGCTCATTTTGACTGCCTCCAGAAGTTAGATCAGATGGCAAATTGGATTTGGTGCTAGGTCTTTCCCTTTAGGTTTTACCCCAACAATGTTTTCATTAGTTTCGCTCACTCTCGAAATCAAGCATTTTACAGCAGGTTGGAGCAGCCTGTATCTCAGCACAGGAATAAGGTAGGGAAGAATTCTAAGGCTCATTTTGACTGCCTCCAGAAGTTAGATCAGATGGCAAATTGGATTTGGTGCTAGGTCTTTCCCTTTAGGTTTTACCCCAACAATGTTTTCATTAGTTTCGCTCACTCTCGAAATCAAGCATTTTACAGCAGGTTGGAGCAGCCTGTATCTCAGCACAGGAATAAGGTAGGGAAGAATTCTAAGGCTCATTTTGACTGCCTCCAGAAGTTAGATCAGATGGCAAATTGGATTTGGTGCTAGGTCTTTCCCTTTAGGTTTTACCCCAACAATGTTTTCATTAGTTTCGCTCACTCTCGAAATCAAGCATTTTACAGCAGGTTGGAGCAGCCTGTATCTCAGCACAGGAATAAGGTAGGGAAGAATTCTAAGGCTCATTTTGACTGCCTCCAGAAGTTAGATCAGATGGCAAATTGGATTTGGTGCTAGGTCTTTCCCTTTAGGTTTTACCCCAACAATGTTTTCATTAGTTTCGCTCACTCTCGAAATCAAGCATTTTACAGCAGGTTGGAGCAGCCTGTATCTCAGCACAGGAATAAGGTAGGGAAGAATTCTAAGGCTCATTTTGACTGCCTCCAGAAGTTAGATCAGATGGCAAATTGGATTTGGTGCTAGGTCTTTCCCTTTAGGTTTTACCCCAACAATGTTTTCATTAGTTTCGCTCACTCTCGAAATCAAGCATTTTACAGCAGGTTGGAGCAGCCTGTATCTCAGCACAGGAATAAGGTAGGGAAGAATTCTAAGGCTCATTTTGACTGCCTCCAGAAGTTAGATCAGATGGCAAATTGGATTTGGTGCTAGGTCTTTCCCTTTAGGTTTTACCCCAACAATGTTTTCATTAGTTTCGCTCACTCTCGAAATCAAGCATTTTACAGCAGGTTGGAGCAGCCTGTATCTCAGCACAGGAATAAGGTAGGGAAGAATTCTAAGGCTCATTTTGACTGCCTCCAGAAGTTAGATCAGATGGCAAATTGGATTTGGTGCTAGGTCTTTCCCTTTAGGTTTTACCCCAACAATGTTTTCATTAGTTTCGCTCACTCTCGAAATCAAGCATTTTACAGCAGGTTGGAGCAGCCTGTATCTCAGCACAGGAATAAGGTAGGGAAGAATTCTAAGGCTCATTTTGACTGCCTCCAGAAGTTAGATCAGATGGCAAATTGGATTTGGTGCTAGGTCTTTCCCTTTAGGTTTTACCCCAACAATGTTTTCATTAGTTTCGCTCACTCTCGAAATCAAGCATTTTACAGCAGGTTGGAGCAGCCTGTATCTCAGCACAGGAATAAGGTAGGGAAGAATTCTAAGGCTCATTTTGACTGCCTCCAGAAGTTAGATCAGATGGCAAATTGGATTTGGTGCTAGGTCTTTCCCTTTAGGTTTTACCCCAACAATGTTTTCATTAGTTTCGCTCACTCTCGAAATCAAGCATTTTACAGCAGGTTGGAGCAGCCTGTATCTCAGCACAGGAATAAGGTAGGGAAGAATTCTAAGGATCATTTTGACTGCCTCCAGAAGTTAGATCAGATGGCAAATTGGATTTGGTGCTAGGTCTTTCCCTTTAGGTTTTACCCCAACAATGTTTTCATTAGTTTCGCTCACTCTCGAAATCAAGCATTTTACAGCAGGTTGGAGCAGCCTGTATCTCAGCACAGGAATAAGGTAGGGAAGAATTCTAAGGCTCATTTTGACTGCCTCCAGAAGTTAGATCAGATGGCAAATTGGATTTGGTGCTAGGTCTTTCCCTTTAGGTTTTACCCCAACAATGTTTTCATTAGTTTCGCTCACTCTCGAAATCAAGCATTTTACAGCAGGTTGGAGCAGCCTGTATCTCAGCACAGGAATAAGGTAGGGAAGAATTCTAAGGATCATTTTGACTGCCTCCAGAAGTTAGATCAGATGGCAAATTGGATTTGGTGCTAGGTCTTTCCCTTTAGGTTTTACCCCAACAATGTTTTCATTAGTTTCGCTCACTCTCGAAATCAAGCATTTTACAGCAGGTTGGAGCAGCCTGTATCTCAGCACAGGAATAAGGTAGGGAAGAATTCTAAGGATCATTTTGACTGCCTCCAGAAGTTAGATCAGATGGCAAATTGGATTTGGTGCTAGGTCTTTCCCTTTAGGTTTTACCCCAACAATGTTTTCATTAGTTTCGCTCACTCTCGAAATCAAGCATTTTACAGCAGGTTGGAGCAGCCTGTATCTCAGCACAGGAATAAGGTAGGGAAGAATTCTAAGGATCATTTTGACTGCCTCCAGAAGTTAGATCAGATGGCAAATTGGATTTGGTGCTAGGTCTTTCCCTTTAGGTTTTACCCCAACAATGTTTTCATTAGTTTCGCTCACTCTCGAAATCAAGCATTTTACAGCAGGTTGGAGCAGCCTGTATCTCAGCACAGGAATAAGGTAGGGAAGAATTCTAAGGATCATTTTGACTGCCTCCAGAAGTTAGATCAGATGGCAAATTGGATTTGGTGCTAGGTCTTTCCCTTTAGGTTTTACCCCAACAATGTTTTCATTAGTTTCGCTCACTCTCGAAATCAAGCATTTTACAGCAGGTTGGAGCAGCCTGTATCTCAGCACAGGAATAAGGTAGGGAAGAATTCTAAGGCTCATTTTGACTGCCTCCAGAAGTTAGATCAGATGGCAAATTGGATTTGGTGCTAGGTCTTTCCCTTTAGGTTTTACCCCAACAATGTTTTCATTAGTTTCGCTCACTCTCGAAATCAAGCATTTTACAGCAGGTTGGAGCAGCCTGTATCTCAGCACAGGAATAAGGTAGGGAAGAATTCTAAGGATCATTTTGACTGCCTCCAGAAGTTAGATCAGATGGCAAATTGGATTTGGTGCTAGGTCTTTCCCTTTAGGTTTTACCCCAACAATGTTTTCATTAGTTTCGCTCACTCTCGAAATCAAGCATTTTACAGCAGGTTGGAGCAGCCTGTATCTCAGCACAGGAATAAGGTAGGGAAGAATTCTAAGGCTCATTTTGACTGCCTCCAGAAGTTAGATCAGATGGCAAATTGGATTTGGTGCTAGGTCTTTCCCTTTAGGTTTTACCCCAACAATGTTTTCATTAGTTTCGCTCACTCTCGAAATCAAGCATTTTACAGCAGGTTGGAGCAGCCTGTATCTCAGCACAGGAATAAGGTAGGGAAGAATTCTAAGGATCATTTTGACTGCCTCCAGAAGTTAGATCAGATGGCAAATTGGATTTGGTGCTAGGTCTTTCCCTTTAGGTTTTACCCCAACAATGTTTTCATTAGTTTCGCTCACTCTCGAAATCAAGCATTTTACAGCAGGTTGGAGCAGCCTGTATCTCAGCACAGGAATAAGGTAGGGAAGAATTCTAAGGATCATTTTGACTGCCTCCAGAAGTTAGATCAGATGGCAAATTGGATTTGGTGCTAGGTCTTTCCCTTTAGGTTTTACCCCAACAATGTTTTCATTAGTTTCGCTCACTCTCGAAATCAAGCATTTTACAGCAGGTTGGAGCAGCCTGTATCTCAGCACAGGAATAAGGTAGGGAAGAATTCTAAGGCTCATTTTGACTGCCTCCAGAAGTTAGATCAGATGGCAAATTGGATTTGGTGCTAGGTCTTTCCCTTTAGGTTTTACCCCAACAATGTTTTCATTAGTTTCGCTCACTCTCGAAATCAAGCATTTTACAGCAGGTTGGAGCAGCCTGTATCTCAGCACAGGAATAAGGTAGGGAAGAATTCTAAGGATCATTTTGACTGCCTCCAGAAGTTAGATCAGATGGCAAATTGGATTTGGTGCTAGGTCTTTCCCTTTAGGTTTTACCCCAACAATGTTTTCATTAGTTTCGCTCACTCTCGAAATCAAGCATTTTACAGCAGGTTGGAGCAGCCTGTATCTCAGCACAGGAATAAGGTAGGGAAGAATTCTAAGGCTCATTTTGACTGCCTCCAGAAGTTAGATCAGATGGCAAATTGGATTTGGTGCTAGGTCTTTCCCTTTAGGTTTTACCCCAACAATGTTTTCATTAGTTTCGCTCACTCTCGAAATCAAGCATTTTACAGCAGGTTGGAGCAGCCTGTATCTCAGCACAGGAATAAGGTAGGGAAGAATTCTAAGGCTCATTTTGACTGCCTCCAGAAGTTAGATCAGATGGCAAATTGGATTTGGTGCTAGGTCTTTCCCTTTAGGTTTTACCCCAACAATGTTTTCATTAGTTTCGCTCACTCTCGAAATCAAGCATTTTACAGCAGGTTGGAGCAGCCTGTATCTCAGCACAGGAATAAGGTAGGGAAGAATTCTAAGGCTCATTTTGACTGCCTCCAGAAGTTAGATCAGATGGCAAATTGGATTTGGTGCTAGGTCTTTCCCTTTAGGTTTTACCCCAACAATGTTTTCATTAGTTTCGCTCACTCTCGAAATCAAGCATTTTACAGCAGGTTGGAGCAGCCTGTATCTCAGCACAGGAATAAGGTAGGGAAGAATTCTAAGGCTCATTTTGACTGCCTCCAGAAGTTAGATCAGATGGCAAATTGGATTTGGTGCTAGGTCTTTCCCTTTAGGTTTTACCCCAACAATGTTTTCATTAGTTTCGCTCACTCTCGAAATCAAGCATTTTACAGCAGGTTGGAGCAGCCTGTATCTCAGCACAGGAATAAGGTAGGGAAGAATTCTAAGGCTCATTTTGACTGCCTCCAGAAGTTAGATCAGATGGCAAATTGGATTTGGTGCTAGGTCTTTCCCTTTAGGTTTTACCCCAACAATGTTTTCATTAGTTTCGCTCACTCTCGAAATCAAGCATTTTACAGCAGGTTGGAGCAGCCTGTATCTCAGCACAGGAATAAGGTAGGGAAGAATTCTAAGGCTCATTTTGACTGCCTCCAGAAGTTAGATCAGATGGCAAATTGGATTTGGTGCTAGGTCTTTCCCTTTAGGTTTTACCCCAACAATGTTTTCATTAGTTTCGCTCACTCTCGAAATCAAGCATTTTACAGCAGGTTGGAGCAGCCTGTATCTCAGCACAGGAATAAGGTAGGGAAGAATTCTAAGGCTCATTTTGACTGCCTCCAGAAGTTAGATCAGATGGCAAATTGGATTTGGTGCTAGGTCTTTCCCTTTAGGTTTTACCCCAACAATGTTTTCATTAGTTTCGCTCACTCTCGAAATCAAGCATTTTACAGCAGGTTGGAGCAGCCTGTATCTCAGCACAGGAATAAGGTAGGGAAGAATTCTAAGGCTCATTTTGACTGCCTCCAGAAGTTAGATCAGATGGCAAATTGGATTTGGTGCTAGGTCTTTCCCTTTAGGTTTTACCCCAACAATGTTTTCATTAGTTTCGCTCACTCTCGAAATCAAGCATTTTACAGCAGGTTGGAGCAGCCTGTATCTCAGCACAGGAATAAGGTAGGGAAGAATTCTAAGGCTCATTTTGACTGCCTCCAGAAGTTAGATCAGATGGCAAATTGGATTTGGTGCTAGGTCTTTCCCTTTAGGTTTTACCCCAACAATGTTTTCATTAGTTTCGCTCACTCTCGAAATCAAGCATTTTACAGCAGGTTGGAGCAGCCTGTATCTCAGCACAGGAATAAGGTAGGGAAGAATTCTAAGGCTCATTTTGACTGCCTCCAGAAGTTAGATCAGATGGCAAATTGGATTTGGTGCTAGGTCTTTCCCTTTAGGTTTTACCCCAACAATGTTTTCATTAGTTTCGCTCACTCTCGAAATCAAGCATTTTACAGCAGGTTGGAGCAGCCTGTATCTCAGCACAGGAATAAGGTAGGGAAGAATTCTAAGGCTCATTTTGACTGCCTCCAGAAGTTAGATCAGATGGCAAATTGGATTTGGTGCTAGGTCTTTCCCTTTAGGTTTTACCCCAACAATGTTTTCATTAGTTTCGCTCACTCTCGAAATCAAGCATTTTACAGCAGGTTGGAGCAGCCTGTATCTCAGCACAGGAATAAGGTAGGGAAGAATTCTAAGGCTCATTTTGACTGCCTCCAGAAGTTAGATCAGATGGCAAATTGGATTTGGTGCTAGGTCTTTCCCTTTAGGTTTTACCCCAACAATGTTTTCATTAGTTTCGCTCACTCTCGAAATCAAGCATTTTACAGCAGGTTGGAGCAGCCTGTATCTCAGCACAGGAATAAGGTAGGGAAGAATTCTAAGGCTCATTTTGACTGCCTCCAGAAGTTAGATCAGATGGCAAATTGGATTTGGTGCTAGGTCTTTCCCTTTAGGTTTTACCCCAACAATGTTTTCATTAGTTTCGCTCACTCTCGAAATCAAGCATTTTACAGCAGGTTGGAGCAGCCTGTATCTCAGCACAGGAATAAGGTAGGGAAGAATTCTAAGGCTCATTTTGACTGCCTCCAGAAGTTAGATCAGATGGCAAATTGGATTTGGTGCTAGGTCTTTCCCTTTAGGTTTTACCCCAACAATGTTTTCATTAGTTTCGCTCACTCTCGAAATCAAGCATTTTACAGCAGGTTGGAGCAGCCTGTATCTCAGCACAGGAATAAGGTAGGGAAGAATTCTAAGGCTCATTTTGACTGCCTCCAGAAGTTAGATCAGATGGCAAATTGGATTTGGTGCTAGGTCTTTCCCTTTAGGTTTTACCCCAACAATGTTTTCATTAGTTTCGCTCACTCTCGAAATCAAGCATTTTACAGCAGGTTGGAGCAGCCTGTATCTCAGCACAGGAATAAGGTAGGGAAGAATTCTAAGGCTCATTTTGACTGCCTCCAGAAGTTAGATCAGATGGCAAATTGGATTTGGTGCTAGGTCTTTCCCTTTAGGTTTTACCCCAACAATGTTTTCATTAGTTTCGCTCACTCTCGAAATCAAGCATTTTACAGCAGGTTGGAGCAGCCTGTATCTCAGCACAGGAATAAGGTAGGGAAGAATTCTAAGGCTCATTTTGACTGCCTCCAGAAGTTAGATCAGATGGCAAATTGGATTTGGTGCTAGGTCTTTCCCTTTAGGTTTTACCCCAACAATGTTTTCATTAGTTTCGCTCACTCTCGAAATCAAGCATTTTACAGCAGGTTGGAGCAGCCTGTATCTCAGCACAGGAATAAGGTAGGGAAGAATTCTAAGGATCATTTTGACTGCCTCCAGAAGTTAGATCAGATGGCAAATTGGATTTGGTGCTAGGTCTTTCCCTTTAGGTTTTACCCCAACAATGTTTTCATTAGTTTCGCTCACTCTCGAAATCAAGCATTTTACAGCAGGTTGGAGCAGCCTGTATCTCAGCACAGGAATAAGGTAGGGAAGAATTCTAAGGATCATTTTGACTGCCTCCAGAAGTTAGATCAGATGGCAATTGGATTTGGTGCTAGGTCTTTTCCCTTTAGGTTTTACCCCAACAATGTTTTCATTAGTTTCGCTCACTCTCGAAATCAAGCATTTTACAGCAGGTTGGAGCAGCCTGTATCTCAGCACAGGAATAAGGTAGGGAAGAATTCTAAGGATCATTTTGACTGCCTCCAGAAGTTAGATCAGATGGCAAATTGGATTTGGTGCTAGGTCTTTCCCTTTAGGTTTTACCCCAACAATCTTTTCATTAGTTTCGCTCACTCTCGAAATCAAGCATTTTACAGCAGGTTGGAGCAGCCTGTATCTCAGCACAGGAATAAGGTAGGGAAGAATTCTAAGGATCATTTTGACTGCCTCCAGAAGTTAGATCAGATGGCAAATTGGATTTGGTGCTAGGTCTTTCCCTTTAGGTTTTACCCCAACAATCTTTTCATTAGTTTCGCTCACTCTCGAAATCAAGCATTTTACAGCAGGTTGGAGCAGCCTGTATCTCAGCACAGGAATAAGGTAGGGAAGAATTCTAAGGATCATTTTGACTGCCTCCAGAAGTTAGATCAGATGGCAAATTGGATTTGGTGCTAGGTCTTTTCCCTTTAGGTTTTTACCCCAACAATGTTTTCATTAGTTTCGCTCACTCTCGAAATCAAGCATTTTACAGCAGGTTGGAGCAGCCTGTATCTCAGCACAGGAATAAGGTAGGGAAGAATTCTATGGATCATTTTGACTGCCTCCAGAAGTTAGATCAGATGGCAAATTGGATTTGGTGCTAGGTCTTTCCCTTTAGGTTTTACCCCAACAATGTTTTCATTAGTTTCGCTCACTCTCGAAATCAAGCATTTTACAGCAGGTTGGAGCAGCCTGTATCTCAGCACAGGAATAAGGTAGGGAAGAATTCTAAGGATCATTTTGACTGCCTCCAGAAGTTAGATCAGATGGCAAATTGGATTTGGTGCTAGGTCTTTCCCTTTAGGTTTTACCCCAACAATGTTTTCATTAGTTTCGCTCACTCTCGAAATCAAGCATTTTACAGCAGGTTGGAGCAGCCTGTATCTCAGCACAGGAATAAGGTAGGGAAGAATTCTAAGGATCATTTTGACTGCCTCCAGAAGTTAGATCAGATGGCAAATTGGATTTGGTGCTAGGTCTTTCCCTTTAGGTTTTACCCCAACAATGTTTTCATTAGTTTCGCTCACTCTCGAAATCAAGCATTTTACAGCAGGTTGGAGCAGCCTGTATCTCAGCACAGGAATAAGGTAGGGAAGAATTCTAAGGATCATTTTGACTGCCTCCAGAAGTTAGATCAGATGGCAAATTGGATTTGGTGCTAGGTCTTTCCCTTTAGGTTTTACCCCAACAATGTTTTCATTAGTTTCGCTCACTCTCGAAATCAAGCATTTTACAGCAGGTTGGAGCAGCCTGTATCTCAGCACAGGAATAAGGTAGGGAAGAATTCTAAGGATCATTTGACTGCCTCCAGAAGTTAGATCAGATGGCAAATTGGATTTGGTGCTAGGTCTTTCCCTTTAGGTTTTAACCCCAACAATGTTTTCATTAGTTTCGCTCACCTCATCGAAATCAAGCATTTTACAGCAGGTTGGAGCAGCCTGTATCTCAGCACAGGAATAAGGTAGGGAAGAATTCTAAGGATCATTTTGACTGCCTCCAGAAGTTAGATCAGATGGCAAATTGGATTTGGTGCTAGGTCTTTCCCTTTAGGTTTTACCCCAACAATGTTTTCATTAGTTTCGCTCACTCTCGAAATCAAGCATTTTACAGCAGGTTGGAGCAGCCTGTATCTCAGCACAGGAATAAGGTAGGGAAGAATTCTAAGGATCATTTTGACTGCCTCCAGAAGTTAGATCAGATGGCAAATTGGATTTGGTGCTAGGTCTTTCCCTTTAGGTTTTACCCCAACAATGTTTTCATTAGTTTCGCTCACTCTCGAAATCAAGCATTTTACAGCAGGTTGGAGCAGCCTGTATCTCAGCACAGGAATAAGGTAGGGAAGAATTCTAAGGATCATTTTGACTGCCTCCAGAAGTTAGATCAGATGGCAAATTGGATTTGTGCTAGGTCTTTCCCTTTAGGTTTTACCCCAACAATGTTTTCATTAGTTTCGCTCACTCTCGAAATCAAGCATTTTACAGCAGGTTGGAGCAGCCTGTATCTCAGCACAGGAATAAGGTAGGGAAGAATTCTAAGGATCATTTTGACTGCCTCCAGAAGTTAGATCAGATGGCAAATTGGATTTGGTGCTAGGTCTTTCCCTTTAGGTTTTACCCCAACAATGTTTTCATTAGTTTCGCTCACTCTCGAAATCAAGCATTTTTACAGCAGGTTGGAGCAGCCTGTATCTCAGCACAGGAATAAGGTAGGGAAGAATTCTAAGGATCATTTTGACTGCCTCCAGAAGTTAGATCAGATGGCAAATTGATTTGGTGCTAGGTCTTTCCCTTTAGGTTTTACCCCAACAATGTTTTCATTAGTTTCGCTCACTCTCGAAATCAGCATTTTACAGCAGGTTGGAGCAGCCTGTATCTCAGCACAGGAATAAGGTAGGGAAGAATTCTAAGGATCATTTTGACTGCCTCCAGAAGTTAGATCAGATGGCAAATTGGATTTGGTGCTAGGTCTTTCCCTTTAGGTATTTACCCCAACAATGTTTTCATTAGTTTCGCTCACTCTCGAAATCAAGCATTTTACAGCAGGTTGGAGCAGCCTGTATCTCAGCACAGGAATCAAGGTAGGGAAGAATTCTAAGGATCATTTTGACTGCCTCCAGAAGTTAGATCAGATGGCAAATTGGATTTGGTGCTAGGTCTTTCCCTTTAGGTTTTACCCCCAACAATGTTTTCATTAGTTTCGCTCACTCTCGAAATCAAGCATTTTACAGCAGGTTGGAGCAGCCTGTATCTCAGCACAGGAATAAGGTAGGGAAGAATTCTAAGGATCATTTTGACTGCCTCCAGAAGTTAGATCAGATGGCAAATTGGATTTGGTGCTAGGTCTTTCCCTTTAGGTTTTACCCCCAACAATGTTTTCATTAGTTTCGCTCACTCTCGAAAATCAAGCATTTTACAGCAGGTTGGAGCAGCCTGTATCTCAGCACAGGAATAAGGTAGGGAAGAATTCTAAGGATCATTTTGACTGCCTCCAAGAAGTTAGATCAGATGGCAAATTGGATTTGGTGCTAGGTCTTTCCCTTTAGGTTTTACCCCAACAATGTTTTCATTAGTTTTCGCTCACTCTCGAAATCAAGCATTTTACAGCAGGTTGGAGCAGCCTGTATCTCAGCACAGGAATAAGGTAGGGAAGAATTCTAAGGATCATTTTGACTGCCTCCAGAAGTTAGATCAGATGGCAAATTGGATTTGGTGCTAGGTCTTTCCCTTTAGGTTTTACCCCAACAATGTTTTCATTAGTTTCGCTCACTCTCGAAATCAAGCATTTTACAGCAGGTTGGAGCAGCCTGTATCTCAGCACAGGAATAAGGTAGGGAAGAATTCTAAGGATCATTTTGACTGCCTCCAGAAGTTAGATCAGATGGCAAATTGGATTTGGTGCTAGGTCTTTCCCTTTAGGTTTTACCCCAACAATGTTTTCATTAGTTTCGCTCCACCCTCTCGAAATCAAGCATTTACAGCAGGTTGGAGCAGCCTGTATCTCAGCACAGGAATAAGGTAGGGAAGAATTCTAAGGATCATTTTGACTGCCTCCAGAAGTTAGATCAGATGGCAAATTGGATTTGGTGCTAGGTCTTTCCCTTTAGGTTTTTACCCCCAACAATGTTTTCATTAGTTTCGCTCACTCTCGAAATCAAGCATTTTACAGCAGGTTGGAGCAGCCTGTATCTCAGCACAGGAATAAGGTAGGGAAGAATTCTAAGGATCATTTTGACTGCCTCCAGAAGTTAGATCAGATGGCAAATTGGATTTGGTGCTAGGTCTTTCCCTTTAGGTTTTACCCCAACAATGTTTTCATTAGTTTCGCTCACTCTCGAAATCAAGCATTTTACAGCAGGTTGGAGCAGCCTGTATCTCAGCACAGGAATAAGGTAGGGAAGAATTCTAAGGATCATTTTGACTGCCTCCAGAAGTTAGATCAGATGGCAAATTGGATTTGGTGCTAGGTCTTTCCCTTTAGGTTTTACCCCAACAATGTTTTCATTAGTTTCG
The DNA here is from genome assembly GCF_026170545.1 of Melanerpes formicivorus. Lineage (NCBI taxonomy): Eukaryota > Metazoa > Chordata > Aves > Piciformes > Picidae > Melanerpes > Melanerpes formicivorus. The sequence continues at coordinate 37,169 of NW_027143510.1, read as the reverse complement.
CTCACTCTCGAAATCAAGCATTTTACAAGCAGGTTGGAGCAGCCTGTATCTCAGCACAGGAATAAGGTAGGGAAGAATTCTAAGGATCATTTTGACTGCCTCCAGAAGTTAGATCAGATGGCAAATTGGATTTGGTGCTAGGTCTTTCCCTTTAGGTTTTACCCCAACAATGTTTTCATTAGTTTCGCTCACTCTCGAAATCAAGCATTTTACAGCAGGTTGGAGCAGCCTGTATCTCAGCACAGGAATAAGGTAGGGAAGAATTCTAAATGATCATTTTGACTGCCTCCCAGAAGTTAGATCAGATGCAAATTGGATTTGGTGCCTAGGTCTTTCCCTTTAGGTTTTACCCCAACAATGTTTTCATTAGTTTCGCTCACTCTCGAAATCGAGCATTTTACAGCAGGTTGGAGCAGCCTGTATCTCAGCACAGGAATAAGGTAGGGAAGAATTCTAAGGATCATTTTGACTGCCTCCAGAAGTTAGATCAGATGGCAAATTGGATTTGGTGCTAGGTCTTTCCCTTTAGGTTTTACCCCAACAATGTTTTCATTAGTTTCGCTCACTCTCGAAATCGAGCATTTTACAGCAGGTTGGAGCAGCCTGTATCTCAGCACAGGAATAAGGTAGGGAAGAATTCTAAAGGATCATTTTGACTGCCTCCAGAAGTTAGATCAGATGGCAAATTGGATTTGGTGCTAGGTCTTTCCCTTTAGGTTTTACCCCAACAATGTTTTCATTAGTTTCGCTCACTCTCGAAATCGAGCATTTTACAGCAGGTTGGAGCAGCCTGTATCTCAGCACAGGAATAAGGTAGGGAAGAATTCTAAGGATCATTTTGACTGCCTCCAGAAGTTAGATCAGATGGCAAATTGGGATTTGGTGCTAGGTCTTTCCCTTAGGTTTTACCCCCAACAATGTTTTCATTAGTTTCGCTCACTCTCGAAATCAAGCATTTTACATGCAGGTTGGAGCAGCCTGTATCTCAGCACAGGAATAAGGTAGGGAAGAATTCTAAGGATCATTTTGACTGCCTCCAGAAGTTAGATCAGATGGCAATTGGATTTGGTGCTAGGTCTTTCCCTTTAGGTTTTACCCCAACAATGTTTCATTAGTTTCGCTCACTCTTCGAAATCAAGCATTTTACAGCAGGTTGGAGCAGCCTGTATCTCAGCACAGGAATTAATGTAGGGAAGAATTCTAAGGATCATTTTGACTGCCTCCAGAAGTTAGATCAGATGGCAAATTGGATTTGGTGCTAGGTCTTTCCCTTTAGGTTTTACCCCCAACAATGTTTTCATTAGTTTCGCTTCACTATCTCGAAATCAAGCATTTTACAGCAGGTTGGAGCAGCCTGTATCTCAGCACAGGAATAAGGTAGGGAAGAATTCTAAGGATCATTTTGACTGCCTCCAGATGTTAGATCAGATGGCAAATTGGATTTGGTGCTAGGTCTTTCCCTTTAGGTTTTACCCCAACAATGTTTTCATTAGTTTCGCTCACTCTCGAAATCAAGCATTTTACAGCAGGTTGGAGCAGGCCTGTATCTCAGCACAGGAATAAGGTAGGGAAGAATTCTAAGGATCATTTTGACTGCCTCCAGAAGTTAGATCAGATGGCAAATTGATTTGGTGCAAGGTCTTTCCCTTAGGTTTTTACCCCCAACAATGTTTTCATTAGTTTCGCTCACATCTCGAAATCAAGCATTTTTACAGCAGGTTGGAGCAGCCTGTATCTCAGCACAGGAATAAGGTAGGGAAGAATTCTAAGGGATCATTTTGACTGCCTCCAGAAGTTAGATCAGATGGCAAATTGGATTTGGTGCTAGGTCTTTCCCTTTAGGTTTTACCCCCAACAATGTTTTCATTAGTTTCGCTCACTCTCGAAATCAAGCATTTTACAGCAGGTTGGAGCAGCCTGTATCTCAGCACAGGAATAAGGTAGGGAAGAATTCTAAGGATCATTTGACTGCCTCCAGAAGTTAGATCAGATGGCAAATTGGATTTGGTGCTAGGTCTTTTCCCTTTAGGTTTTACCCCCAACAATGTTTTCATTAGTTTCGCTCACCTCTCGAAATCAAGCATTTTACAGCAGGTTGGAGCAGCCTGTATCCTCAGCACAGGAATAAGGTAGGGAAGAATTCTAAGGATCATTTTGACTGCCTCCAGAAGTTAGATCAGATGGCAAATTGGATTTGGTGCTAGGTCTTTCCCTTAGGTTTTACCCCAACAATGTTTTCATTAGTTTTCGCTCACTCTCGAAATCAAGCATTTTACAGCAGGTTGGAGCAGCCTGTATCTCAGCACAGGAATAAGGTAGGGAAGAATTCTATGGATCATTTTGACTGCCTCCAGAAGTTAGATCAGATGGGCAAATTGGATTTGGTGCTAGGTCTTTCCCTTTAGGTTTTACCCCAACAATGTTTTCATTAGTTTCGCTCACTCTCGAAATCAAGCATTTTACAGCAGGTTGGAGCAGCCTGTATCTCAGCACAGGAATAGGTAGGGAAGAATTCTAAGGATCATTTTGACTGCCTCCAGAAGTTAGATCAGATGGCAAATTGGATTTGGTGCTAGGTCTTTCCCTTTAGGTTTTACCCCAACAATGTTTTCATTAGTTTCGCTCACTCTCGAAATCAAGCATTTTACAGCAGGTTGGAGCAGCCTGTATCTCAGCACAGGAATAAGGTAGGGAAGAATTCTAAGGATCATTTTGACTGCCTCCAGAAGTTAGATCAGATGGCAAATTGGATTTGGTGCTAGGTCTTTCCCTTTAGGTTTTACCCCAACAATGTTTTCATTAGTTTCGCTCACTCTCGAAATCAAGCATTTTACAGCAGGTTGGAGCAGCCTGTATCTCAGCACAGGAATAAGGTAGGGGAAGAATTCTAAGGATCATTTTGACTGCCTCCAGAAGTTAGATCAGATGGCAAATTGGATTTGGTGCTAGGTCTTTCCCTTTAGGTTTTACCCCAACAATGTTTTCATTAGTTTCGCTCACCTCTCGAAATCGAGCATTTTACAGCAGGTTGGAGGCAGCCTGTATCTCAGCACAGGAATAAGGTAGGGAAGAATTCTAAGGATCATTTTGACTGCCTCCAGAAGTTAGATCAGATGGCAAAATTGGATTTGGTGCTAGGTCTTTCCCTTTAGGTTTTACCCCAACAATGTTTTCATTAGTTTCGCTCACTCTCGAAATCGAGCATTTTACAGCAGGTTGGAGCAGCCTGTATCTCAGCACAGAATAAGGTAGGGAAGAATTCTAAGGATCATTTTGACTGCCTCCAGAAGTTAGATCAGATGGCAATATTGGATTTGGTGCTAGGTCTTTCCCTTTAGGTTTTACCCCAACAATGTTTTTCATTAGTTTCGCTCACTCTCGAATCGAGCATTTTACAGCAGGTTGGAGCAGCCTGTATCTCAGCACAGGAATAAGGTAGGAAGAATTCTAAGGATCATTTTGACTGCCTCCAGAAGTTAGATCAGATGGCAAATTGGATTGGTGCTAGGTCTTCTCCCTTTAGGTTTTAACCCCAACAATGATTTTCATTAGTTTCGCTCACTCTCAAAATCAAGCATTTTACAGCAGGTTGGAGCAGCCTGTATCTCAGCACAGGAATAAGGTAGGGAAGAATTCTAAGGATCATTTTGACTGCCTCCAGAAGTTAGATCAGATGGCAAATTGGATTTGGTGCTAGGTCTTTCCCTTTAGGTTTTACCCCAACAATGTTTTCATTAGTTTGCTCACTCTCGAAATCAAGCATTTTACAGCAGGTTGGAGCAGCCTGTATCTCAGCACAGGAATAAGGTAGGGAAGAATTCTAAGGATCATTTTGACTGCCTCCAGAAGTTAGATCAGATGGCAAATTGGATTTGGTGCTAGGTCTTTCCCTTTAGGTTTTACCCCAACAATGTTTTCATTAGTTTCGCTCACTCTCGAAATCAAGCATTTTACAGCAGGTTGGAGCAGCCTGTATCTCAGCACAGGAATAAGGTAGGGAAGAATTCTAAGGATCATTTTGACTGCCTCCAGAAGTTAGATCAGATGGCAAATTGGATTTGGTGCTAGGTCTTTCCCTTTAGGTTTTACCCCAACAATGTTTTCATTAGTTTCGCTCACTCTGGAAATCAAGCATTTTACAGCAGGTTGGAGCAGCCTGTATCTCAGCACAGGAATAAGGTAGGGAAGAATTCTAAGGATCATTTTGACTGCCTCCAGAAGTTAGATCAGATGGCAAATTGGATTTGGTGCTAGGTCTTTCCCTTTAGGTTTTACCCCAACAATGTTTTCATTAGTTTCGCTCACTCTCGAAATCAAGCATTTTACAGCAGGTTGGAGCAGCCTGTATCTCAGCACAGGAATAAGGTAGGGAAGAATTCTAAGGATCATTTTGACTGCCTCCAGAAGTTAGATCAGATGGCAAATTGGATTTGGTGCTAGGTCTTTCCCTTTAGGTTTTACCCCAACAATGTTTTCATTAGTTTCGCTCACTCTCGAAATCAAGCATTTTACAGCAGGTTGGAGCAGCCTGTATCTCAGCACAGGAATAAGGTAGGGAAGAATTCTAAGGATCATTTTGACTGCCTCCAGAAGTTAGATCAGATGGCAAATTGGATTTGGTGCTAGGTCTTTCCCTTTAGGTTTTACCCCAACAATGTTTTCATTAGTTTCGCTCACTCTGGAAATCAAGCATTTTACAGCAGGTTGGAGCAGCCTGTATCTCAGCACAGGAATAAGGTAGGGAAGAATTCTAAGGATCATTTTGACTGCCTCCAGAAGTTAGATCAGATGGCAAATTGGATTTGGTGCTAGGTCTTTCCCTTTAGGTTTTACCCCAACAATGTTTTCATTAGTTTCGCTCACTCTCGAAATCAAGCATTTTACAGCAGGTTGGAGCAGCCTGTATCTCAGCACAGGAATAAGGTAGGGAAGAATTCTAAGGATCATTTTGACTGCCTCCAGAAGTTAGATCAGATGGCAAATTGGATTTGGTGCTAGGTCTTTCCCTTTAGGTTTTACCCCAACAATGTTTTCATTAGTTTCGCTCACTCTCGAAATCAAGCATTTTACAGCAGGTTGGAGCAGCCTGTATCTCAGCACAGGAATAAGGTAGGGAAGAATTCTAAGGATCATTTTGACTGCCTCCAGAAGTTAGATCAGATGGCAAATTGGATTTGGTGCTAGGTCTTTCCCTTTAGGTTTTACCCCAACAATGTTTTCATTAGTTTCGCTCACTCTCGAAATCAAGCATTTTACAGCAGGTTGGAGCAGCCTGTATCTCAGCACAGGAATAAGGTAGGGAAGAATTCTAAGGATCATTTTGACTGCCTCCAGAAGTTAGATCAGATGGCAAATTGGATTTGGTGCTAGGTCTTTCCCTTTAGGTTTTACCCCAACAATGTTTTCATTAGTTTCGCTCACTCTCGAAATCAAGCATTTTACAGCAGGTTGGAGCAGCCTGTATCTCAGCACAGGAATAAGGTAGGGAAGAATTCTAAGGATCATTTTGACTGCCTCCAGAAGTTAGATCAGATGGCAAATTGGATTTGGTGCTAGGTCTTTCCCTTTAGGTTTTACCCCAACAATGTTTTCATTAGTTTCGCTCACTCTCGAAATCAAGCATTTTACAGCAGGTTGGAGCAGCCTGTATCTCAGCACAGGAATAAGGTAGGGAAGAATTCTAAGGATCATTTTGACTGCCTCCAGAAGTTAGATCAGATGGCAAATTGGATTTGGTGCTAGGTCTTTCCCTTTAGGTTTTACCCCAACAATGTTTTCATTAGTTTCGCTCACTCTCAAAATCAAGCATTTTACAGCAGGTTGGAGCAGCCTGTATCTCAGCACAGGAATAAGGTAGGGAAGAATTCTAAGGATCATTTTGACTGCCTCCAGAAGTTAGATCAGATGGCAAATTGGATTTGGTGCTAGGTCTTTCCCTTTAGGTTTTACCCCAACAATGTTTTCATTAGTTTCGCTCACTCTCGAAATCAAGCATTTTACAGCAGGTTGGAGCAGCCTGTATCTCAGCACAGGAATAAGGTAGGGAAGAATTCTAAGGATCATTTTGACTGCCTCCAGAAGTTAGATCAGATGGCAAATTGGATTTGGTGCTAGGTCTTTCCCTTTAGGTTTTACCCCAACAATGTTTTCATTAGTTTCGCTCACTCTCGAAATCAAGCATTTTACAGCAGGTTGGAGCAGCCTGTATCTCAGCACAGGAATAAGGTAGGGAAGAATTCTAAGGATCATTTTGACTGCCTCCAGAAGTTAGATCAGATGGCAAATTGGATTTGGTGCTAGGTCTTTCCCTTTAGGTTTTACCCCAACAATGTTTTCATTAGTTTCGCTCACTCTCGAAATCAAGCATTTTACAGCAGGTTGGAGCAGCCTGTATCTCAGCACAGGAATAAGGTAGGGAAGAATTCAAATACTCATTTTGACTGCCTCCAGAAGTTAGATCAGATGGCAAATTGGATTTGGTGCTAGGTCTTTCCCTTTAGGTTTTACCCCAACAATGTTTTCATTAGTTTCGCTCACTCTCGAAATCAAGCATTTTACAGCAGGTTGGAGCAGCCTGTATCTCAGCACAGGAATAAGGTAGGGAAGAATTCTAAGGATCATTTTGACTGCCTCCAGAAGTTAGATCAGATGGCAAATTGGATTTGGTGCTAGGTCTTTCCCTTTAGGTTTTACCCCAACAATGTTTTCATTAGTTTCGCTCACTCTCGAAATCAAGCATTTTACAGCAGGTTGGAGCAGCCTGTATCTCAGCACAGGAATAAGGTAGGGAAGAATTCTAAGGATCATTTTGACTGCCTCCAGAAGTTAGATCAGATGGCAAATTGGATTTGGTGCTAGGTCTTTCCCTTTAGGTTTTACCCCAACAATGTTTTCATTAGTTTCGCTCACTCTCGAAATCAAGCATTTTACAGCAGGTTGGAGCAGCCTGTATCTCAGCACAGGAATAAGGTAGGGAAGAATTCTAAGGATCATTTTGACTGCCTCCAGAAGTTAGATCAGATGGCAAATCGGATTTGGTGCTAGGTCTTTCCCTTTAGGTTTTACCCCAACAATGTTTTCATTAGTTTCGCTCACTCTGGAAATCAAGCATTTTACAGCAGGTTGGAGCAGCCTGTATCTCAGCACAGGAATAAGGTAGGGAAGAATTCTAAGGATCATTTTGACTGCCTCCAGAAGTTAGATCAGATGGCAAATTGGATTTGGTGCTAGGTCTTTCCCTTTAGGTTTTACCCCAACAATGTTTTCATTAGTTTCGCTCACTCTCGAAATCAAGCATTTTACAGCAGGTTGGAGCAGCCTGTATCTCAGCACAGGAATAAGGTAGGGAAGAATTCTAAGGATCATTTTGACTGCCTCCAGAAGTTAGATCAGATGGCAAATTGGATTTGGTGCTAGGTCTTTCCCTTTAGGTTTTACCCCAACAATGTTTTCATTAGTTTCGCTCACTCTCGAAATCAAGCATTTTACAGCAGGTTGGAGCAGCCTGTATCTCAGCACAGGAATAAGGTAGGGAAGAATTCTAAGGATCATTTTGACTGCCTCCAGAAGTTAGATCAGATGGCAAATTGGATTTGGTGCTAGGTCTTTCCCTTTAGGTTTTACCCCAACAATGTTTTCATTAGTTTCGCTCACTCTCGAAATCAAGCATTTTACAGCAGGTTGGAGCAGCCTGTATCTCAGCACAGGAATAAGGTAGGGAAGAATTCTAAGGATCATTTTGACTGCCTCCAGAAGTTAGATCAGATGGCAAATTGGATTTGGTGCTAGGTCTTTCCCTTTAGGTTTTACCCCAACAATGTTTTCATTAGTTTCGCTCACTCTCGAAATCAAGCATTTTACAGCAGGTTGGAGCAGCCTGTATCTCAGCACAGGAATAAGGTAGGGAAGAATTCAAATACTCATTTTGACTGCCTCCAGAAGTTAGATCAGATGGCAAATTGGATTTGGTGCTAGGTCTTTCCCTTTAGGTTTTTACCCCAACAATGTTTTCATTAGTTTCGCTCACTCTCGAAATCAAGCATTTTACAGCAGGTTGGAGCAGCCTGTATCTCAGCACAGGAATAAGGTAGGGAAGAATTCAAATACTCATTTTGACTGCCTCCAGAAGTTAGATCAGATGGCAAATTGGATTTGGTGCTAGGTCTTTCCCTTTAGGTTTTACCCCAACAATGTTTTCATTAGTTTCGCTCACTCTCGAAATCAAGCATTTTACAGCAGGTTGGAGCAGCCTGTATCTCAGCACAGGAATAAGGTAGGGAAGAATTCAAATACTCATTTTGACTGCCTCCAGAAGTTAGATCAGATGGCAAATTGGATTTGGTGCTAGGTCTTTCCCTTTAGGTTTTACCCCAACAATGTTTTCATTAGTTTCGCTCACTCTCGAAATCAAGCATTTTACAGCAGGTTGGAGCAGCCTGTATCTCAGCACAGGAATAAGGTAGGGAAGAATTCTAAGGATCATTTTGACTGCCTCCAGAAGTTAGATCAGATGGCAAATTGGATTTGGTGCTAGGTCTTTCCCTTTAGGTTTTACCCCAACAATGTTTTCATTAGTTTCGCTCACTCTCGAAATCAAGCATTTTACAGCAGGTTGGAGCAGCCTGTATCTCAGCACAGGAATAAGGTAGGGAAGAATTCTAAGGATCATTTTGACTGCCTCCAGAAGTTAGATCAGATGGCAAATTGGATTTGGTGCTAGGTCTTTCCCTTTAGGTTTTACCCCAACAATGTTTTCATTAGTTTCGCTCACTCTCGAAATCAAGCATTTTACAGCAGGTTGGAGCAGCCTGTATCTCAGCACAGGAATAAGGTAGGGAAGAATTCTAAGGATCATTTTGACTGCCTCCAGAAGTTAGATCAGATGGCAAATTGGATTTGGTGCTAGGTCTTTCCCTTTAGGTTTTACCCCAACAATGTTTTCATTAGTTTCGCTCACTCTCGAAATCAAGCATTTTACAGCAGGTTGGAGCAGCCTGTATCTCAGCACAGGAATAAGGTAGGGAAGAATTCTAAGGATCATTTGACTGCCTCCAGAAGTTAGATCAGATGGCAAATTGGATTTGGTGCTAGGTCTTTCCCTTTAGGTTTTACCCCAACAATGTTTTCATTAGTTTCGCTCACTCTCGAAATCAAGCATTTTACAGCAGGTTGGAGCAGCCTGTATCTCAGCACAGGAATAAGGTAGGGAAGAATTCTAAGGATCATTTTGACTGCCTCCAGAAGTTAGATCAGATGGCAAATTGGATTTGGTGCTAGGTCTTTCCCTTTAGGTTTTACCCCAACAATGTTTTCATTAGTTTCGCTCACTCTCGAAATCAAGCATTTTACAGCAGGTTGGAGCAGCCTGTATCTCAGCACAGGAATAAGGTAGGGAAGAATTCTAAGGATCATTTTGACTGCCTCCAGAAGTTAGATCAGATGGCAAATTGGATTTGGTGCTAGGTCTTTCCCTTTAGGTTTTACCCCAACAATGTTTTCATTAGTTTCGCTCACTCTCGAAATCAAGCATTTTACAGCAGGTTGGAGCAGCCTGTATCTCAGCACAGGAATAAGGTAGGGAAGAATTCTAAGGATCATTTTGACTGCCTCCAGAAGTTAGATCAGATGGCAAATTGGATTTGGTGCTAGGTCTTTCCCTTTAGGTTTTACCCCAACAATGTTTTCATTAGTTTCGCTCACTCTCAAAATCAAGCATTTTACAGCAGGTTGGAGCAGCCTGTATCTCAGCACAGGAATAAGGTAGGGAAGAATTCTAAGGATCATTTTGACTGCCTCCAGAAGTTAGATCAGATGGCAAATTGGATTTGGTGCTAGGTCTTTCCCTTTAGGTTTTACCCCAACAATGTTTTCATTAGTTTCGCTCACTCTCGAAATCAAGCATTTTACAGCAGGTTGGAGCAGCCTGTATCTCAGCACAGGAATAAGGTAGGGAAGAATTCTAAGGATCATTTTGACTGCCTCCAGAAGTTAGATCAGATGGCAAATTGGATTTGGTGCTAGGTCTTTCCCTTTAGGTTTTACCCCAACAATGTTTTCATTAGTTTCGCTCACTCTCGAAATCAAGCATTTTACAGCAGGTTGGAGCAGCCTGTATCTCAGCACAGGAATAAGGTAGGGAAGAATTCTAAGGATCATTTTGACTGCCTCCAGAAGTTAGATCAGATGGCAAATTGGATTTGGTGCTAGGTCTTTCCCTTTAGGTTTTACCCCAACAATGTTTTCATTAGTTTCGCTCACTCTGGAAATCAAGCATTTTACAGCAGGTTGGAGCAGCCTGTATCTCAGCACAGGAATAAGGTAGGGAAGAATTCTAAGGATCATTTTGACTGCCTCCAGAAGTTAGATCAGATGGCAAATTGGATTTGGTGCTAGGTCTTTCCCTTTAGGTTTTACCCCAACAATGTTTTCATTAGTTTCGCTCACTCTGGAAATCAAGCATTTTACAGCAGGTTGGAGCAGCCTGTATCTCAGCACAGGAATAAGGTAGGGAAGAATTCTAAGGATCATTTTGACTGCCTCCAGAAGTTAGATCAGATGGCAAATTGGATTTGGTGCTAGGTCTTTCCCTTTAGGTTTTACCCCAACAATGTTTTCATTAGTTTCGCTCACTCTCGAAATCAAGCATTTTACAGCAGGTTGGAGCAGCCTGTATCTCAGCACAGGAATAAGGTAGGGAAGAATTCTAAGGATCATTTTGACTGCCTCCAGAAGTTAGATCAGATGGCAAATTGGATTTGGTGCTAGGTCTTTCCCTTTAGGTTTTACCCCAACAATGTTTTCATTAGTTTCGCTCACTCTCGAAATCAAGCATTTTACAGCAGGTTGGAGCAGCCTGTATCTCAGCACAGGAATAAGGTAGGGAAGAATTCTAAGGATCATTTTGACTGCCTCCAGAAGTTAGATCAGATGGCAAATTGGATTTGGTGCTAGGTCTTTCCCTTTAGGTTTTACCCCAACAATGTTTTCATTAGTTTCGCTCACTCTCGAAATCAAGCATTTTACAGCAGGTTGGAGCAGCCTGTATCTCAGCACAGGAATAAGGTAGGGAAGAATTCTAAGGATCATTTTGACTGCCTCCAGAAGTTAGATCAGATGGCAAATTGGATTTGGTGCTAGGTCTTTCCCTTTAGGTTTTACCCCAACAATGTTTTCATTAGTTTCGCTCACTCTCGAAATCAAGCATTTTACAGCAGGTTGGAGCAGCCTGTATCTCAGCACAGGAATAAGGTAGGGAAGAATTCTAAGGCTCATTTTGACTGCCTCCAGAAGTTAGATCAGATGGCAAATTGGATTTGGTGCTAGGTCTTTCCCTTTAGGTTTTACCCCAACAATGTTTTCATTAGTTTCGCTCACTCTCGAAATCAAGCATTTTACAGCAGGTTGGAGCAGCCTGTATCTCAGCACAGGAATAAGGTAGGGAAGAATTCAAATACTCATTTTGACTGCCTCCAGAAGTTAGATCAGATGGCAAATTGGATTTGGTGCTAGGTCTTTCCCTTTAGGTTTTACCCCAACAATGTTTTCATTAGTTTCGCTCACTCTCGAAATCAAGCATTTTACAGCAGGTTGGAGCAGCCTGTATCTCAGCACAGGAATAAGGTAGGGAAGAATTCAAATACTCATTTTGACTGCCTCCAGAAGTTAGATCAGATGGCAAATTGGATTTGGTGCTAGGTCTTTCCCTTTAGGTTTTACCCCAACAATGTTTTCATTAGTTTCGCTCACTCTCGAAATCAAGCATTTTACAGCAGGTTGGAGCAGCCTGTATCTCAGCACAGGAATAAGGTAGGGAAGAATTCTAAGGATCATTTTGACTGCCTCCAGAAGTTAGATCAGATGGCAAATTGGATTTGGTGCTAGGTCTTTCCCTTTAGGTTTTACCCCAACAATGTTTTCATTAGTTTCGCTCACTCTCGAAATCAAGCATTTTACAGCAGGTTGGAGCAGCCTGTATCTCAGCACAGGAATAAGGTAGGGAAGAATTCTAAGGATCATTTTGACTGCCTCCAGAAGTTAGATCAGATGGCAAATTGGATTTGGTGCTAGGTCTTTCCCTTTAGGTTTTACCCCAACAATGTTTTCATTAGTTTCGCTCACTCTCGAAATCAAGCATTTTACAGCAGGTTGGAGCAGCCTGTATCTCAGCACAGGAATAAGGTAGGGAAGAATTCTAAGGATCATTTTGACTGCCTCCAGAAGTTAGATCAGATGGCAAATTGGATTTGGTGCTAGGTCTTTCCCTTTAGGTTTTACCCCAACAATGTTTTCATTAGTTTCGCTCACTCTCGAAATCAAGCATTTTACAGCAGGTTGGAGCAGCCTGTATCTCAGCACAGGAATAAGGTAGGGAAGAATTCAAATACTCATTTTGACTGCCTCCAGAAGTTAGATCAGATGGCAAATTGGATTTGGTGCTAGGTCTTTCCCTTTAGGTTTTACCCCAACAATGTTTTCATTAGTTTCGCTCACTCTCGAAATCAAGCATTTTACAGCAGGTTGGAGCAGCCTGTATCTCAGCACAGGAATAAGGTAGGGAAGAATTCTAAGGATCATTTTGACTGCCTCCAGAAGTTAGATCAGATGGCAAATTGGATTTGGTGCTAGGTCTTTCCCTTTAGGTTTTACCCCAACAATGTTTTCATTAGTTTCGCTCACTCTCGAAATCAAGCATTTTACAGCAGGTTGGAGCAGCCTGTATCTCAGCACAGGAATAAGGTAGGGAAGAATTCAAATACTCATTTTGACTGCCTCCAGAAGTTAGATCAGATGGCAAATTGGATTTGGTGCTAGGTCTTTCCCTTTAGGTTTTACCCCAACAATGTTTTCATTAGTTTCGCTCACTCTCGAAATCAAGCATTTTACAGCAGGTTGGAGCAGCCTGTATCTCAGCACAGGAATAAGGTAGGGAAGAATTCTAAGGATCATTTTGACTGCCTCCAGAAGTTAGATCAGATGGCAAATTGGATTTGGTGCTAGGTCTTTCCCTTTAGGTTTTACCCCAACAATGTTTTCATTAGTTTCGCTCACTCTCGAAATCAAGCATTTTACAGCAGGTTGGAGCAGCCTGTATCTCAGCACAGGAATAAGGTAGGGAAGAATTCTAAGGATCATTTTGACTGCCTCCAGAAGTTAGATCAGATGGCAAATTGGATTTGGTGCTAGGTCTTTCCCTTTAGGTTTTACCCCAACAATGTTTTCATTAGTTTCGCTCACTCTGGAAATCAAGCATTTTACAGCAGGTTGGAGCAGCCTGTATCTCAGCACAGGAATAAGGTAGGGAAGAATTCTAAGGATCATTTTGACTGCCTCCAGAAGTTAGATCAGATGGCAAATTGGATTTGGTGCTAGGTCTTTCCCTTTAGGTTTTACCCCAACAATGTTTTCATTAGTTTCGCTCACTCTCGAAATCAAGCATTTTACAGCAGGTTGGAGCAGCCTGTATCTCAGCACAGGAATAAGGTAGGGAAGAATTCTAAGGATCATTTTGACTGCCTCCAGAAGTTAGATCAGATGGCAAATTGGATTTGGTGCTAGGTCTTTCCCTTTAGGTTTTACCCCAACAATGTTTTCATTAGTTTCGCTCACTCTCGAAATCAAGCATTTTACAGCAGGTTGGAGCAGCCTGTATCTCAGCACAGGAATAAGGTAGGGAAGAATTCTAAGGATCATTTTGACTGCCTCCAGAAGTTAGATCAGATGGCAAATTGGATTTGGTGCTAGGTCTTTCCCTTTAGGTTTTACCCCAACAATGTTTTCATTAGTTTCGCTCACTCTCGAAATCAAGCATTTTACAGCAGGTTGGAGCAGCCTGTATCTCAGCACAGGAATAAGGTAGGGAAGAATTCTAAGGATCATTTTGACTGCCTCCAGAAGTTAGATCAGATGGCAAATTGGATTTGGTGCTAGGTCTTTCCCTTTAGGTTTTACCCCAACAATGTTTTCATTAGTTTCGCTCACTCTCGAAATCAAGCATTTTACAGCAGGTTGGAGCAGCCTGTATCTCAGCACAGGAATAAGGTAGGGAAGAATTCTAAGGATCATTTTGACTGCCTCCAGAAGTTAGATCAGATGGCAAATTGGATTTGGTGCTAGGTCTTTCCCTTTAGGTTTTACCCCAACAATGTTTTCATTAGTTTCGCTCACTCTCGAAATCAAGCATTTTACAGCAGGTTGGAGCAGCCTGTATCTCAGCACAGGAATAAGGTAGGGAAGAATTCTAAGGATCATTTTGACTGCCTCCAGAAGTTAGATCAGATGGCAAATTGGATTTGGTGCTAGGTCTTTCCCTTTAGGTTTTACCCCAACAATGTTTTCATTAGTTTCGCTCACTCTCGAAATCAAGCATTTTACAGCAGGTTGGAGCAGCCTGTATCTCAGCACAGGAATAAGGTAGGGAAGAATTCTAAGGATCATTTTGACTGCCTCCAGAAGTTAGATCAGATGGCAAATTGGATTTGGTGCTAGGTCTTTCCCTTTAGGTTTTACCCCAACAATGTTTTCATTAGTTTCGCTCACTCTCGAAATCAAGCATTTTACAGCAGGTTGGAGCAGCCTGTATCTCAGCACAGGAATAAGGTAGGGAAGAATTCTAAGGATCATTTTGACTGCCTCCAGAAGTTAGATCAGATGGCAAATTGGATTTGGTGCTAGGTCTTTCCCTTTAGGTTTTACCCCAACAATGTTTTCATTAGTTTCGCTCACTCTCGAAATCAAGCATTTTACAGCAGGTTGGAGCAGCCTGTATCTCAGCACAGGAATAAGGTAGGGAAGAATTCTAAGGATCATTTTGACTGCCTCCAGAAGTTAGATCAGATGGCAAATTGGATTTGGTGCTAGGTCTTTCCCTTTAGGTTTTACCCCAACAATGTTTTCATTAGTTTCGCTCACTCTCGAAATCAAGCATTTTACAGCAGGTTGGAGCAGCCTGTATCTCAGCACAGGAATAAGGTAGGGAAGAATTCTAAGGATCATTTTGACTGCCTCCAGAAGTTAGATCAGATGGCAAATTGGATTTGGTGCTAGGTCTTTCCCTTTAGGTTTTACCCCAACAATGTTTTCATTAGTTTCGCTCACTCTCGAAATCAAGCATTTTACAGCAGGTTGGAGCAGCCTGTATCTCAGCACAGGAATAAGGTAGGGAAGAATTCTAAGGATCATTTTGACTGCCTCCAGAAGTTAGATCAGATGGCAAATTGGATTTGGTGCTAGGTCTTTCCCTTTAGGTTTTACCCCAACAATGTTTTCATTAGTTTCGCTCACTCTCGAAATCAAGCATTTTACAGCAGGTTGGAGCAGCCTGTATCTCAGCACAGGAATAAGGTAGGGAAGAATTCTAAGGATCATTTTGACTGCCTCCAGAAGTTAGATCAGATGGCAAATTGGATTTGGTGCTAGGTCTTTCCCTTTAGGTTTTACCCCAACAATGTTTTCATTAGTTTCGCTCACTCTCGAAATCAAGCATTTTACAGCAGGTTGGAGCAGCCTGTATCTCAGCACAGGAATAAGGTAGGGAAGAATTCTAAGGATCATTTTGACTGCCTCCAGAAGTTAGATCAGATGGCAAATTGGATTTGGTGCTAGGTCTTTCCCTTTAGGTTTTACCCCAACAATGTTTTCATTAGTTTCGCTCACTCTCGAAATCAAGCATTTTACAGCAGGTTGGAGCAGCCTGTATCTCAGCACAGGAATAAGGTAGGGAAGAATTCTAAGGATCATTTTGACTGCCTCCAGAAGTTAGATCAGATGGCAAATTGGATTTGGTGCTAGGTCTTTCCCTTTAGGTTTTACCCCAACAATGTTTTCATTAGTTTCGCTCACTCTCGAAATCAAGCATTTTACAGCAGGTTGGAGCAGCCTGTATCTCAGCACAGGAATAAGGTAGGGAAGAATTCTAAGGATCATTTTGACTGCCTCCAGAAGTTAGATCAGATGGCAAATTGGATTTGGTGCTAGGTCTTTCCCTTTAGGTTTTACCCCAACAATGTTTTCATTAGTTTCGCTCACTCTCAAAATCAAGCATTTTACAGCAGGTTGGAGCAGCCTGTATCTCAGCACAGGAATAAGGTAGGGAAGAATTCAAATACTCATTTTGACTGCCTCCAGAAGTTAGATCAGATGGCAAATTGGATTTGGTGCTAGGTCTTTCCCTTTAGGTTTTACCCCAACAATGTTTTCATTAGTTTCGCTCACTCTCAAAATCAAGCATTTTACAGCAGGTTGGAGCAGCCTGTATCTCAGCACAGGAATAAGGTAGGGAAGAATTCAAAGGATCATTTTGACTGCCTCCAGAAGTTAGATCAGATGGCAAATTGGATTTGGTGCTAGGTCTTTCCCTTTAGGTTTTACCCCAACAATGTTTTCATTAGTTTCGCTCACTCTCAAAATCAAGCATTTTACAGCAGGTTGGAGCAGCCTGTATCTCAGCACAGGAATAAGGTAGGGAAGAATTCTAAGGATCATTTTGACTGCCTCCAGAAGTTAGATCAGATGGCAAATTGGATTTGGTGCTAGGTCTTTCCCTTTAGGTTTTACCCCAACAATGTTTTCATTAGTTTCGCTCACTCTCGAAATCAAGCATTTTACAGCAGGTTGGAGCAGCCTGTATCTCAGCACAGGAATAAGGTAGGGAAGAATTCTAAGGATCATTTTGACTGCCTCCAGAAGTTAGATCAGATGGCAAATTGGATTTGGTGCTAGGTCTTTCCCTTTAGGTTTTACCCCAACAATGTTTTCATTAGTTTCGCTCACTCTCGAAATCAAGCATTTTACAGCAGGTTGGAGCAGCCTGTATCTCAGCACAGGAATAAGGTAGGGAAGAATTCTAAGGATCATTTTGACTGCCTCCAGAAGTTAGATCAGATGGCAAATTGGATTTGGTGCTAGGTCTTTCCCTTTAGCTTTTACACCAACAATGTTTTCATTAGTTTCGCTCACTCTCGAAATCAAGCATTTTACAGCAGGTTGGAGCAGCCTGTATCTCAGCACAGGAATAAGGTAGGGAAGAATTCTAAGGATCATTTTGACTGCCTCCAGAAGTTAGATCAGATGGCAAATTGGATTTGGTGCTAGGTCTTTCCCTTTAGGTTTTACCCCAACAATGTTTTCATTAGTTTCGCTCACTCTCGAAATCAAGCATTTTACAGCAGGTTGGAGCAGCCTGTATCTCAGCACAGGAATAAGGTAGGGAAGAATTCTAAGGATCATTTTGACTGCCTCCAGAAGTTAGATCAGATGGCAAATTGGATTTGGTGCTAGGTCTTTCCCTTTAGGTTTTACCCCAACAATGTTTTCATTAGTTTCGCTCACTCTCGAAATCAAGCATTTTACAGCAGGTTGGAGCAGCCTGTATCTCAGCACAGGAATAAGGTAGGGAAGAATTCTAAGGATCATTTTGACTGCCTCCAGAAGTTAGATCAGATGGCAAATTGGATTTGGTGCTAGGTCTTTCCCTTTAGGTTTTACCCCAACAATGTTTTCATTAGTTTCGCTCACTCTCAAAATCAAGCATTTTACAGCAGGTTGGAGCAGCCTGTATCTCAGCACAGGAATAAGGTAGGGAAGAATTCAAATACTCATTTTGACTGCCTCCAGAAGTTAGATCAGATGGCAAATTGGATTTGGTGCTAGGTCTTTCCCTTTAGGTTTTACCCCAACAATGTTTTCATTAGTTTCGCTCACTCTGGAAATCAAGCATTTTACAGCAGGTTGGAGCAGCCTGTATCTCAGCACAGGAATAAGGTAGGGAAGAATTCTAAGGATCATTTTGACTGCCTCCAGAAGTTAGATCAGATGGCAAATTGGATTTGGTGCTAGGTCTTTCCCTTTAGGTTTTACCCCAACAATGTTTTCATTAGTTTCGCTCACTCTCGAAATCAAGCATTTTACAGCAGGTTGGAGCAGCCTGTATCTCAGCACAGGAATAAGGTAAGGAAGAATTCTAAGGATCATTTTGACTGCCTCCAGAAGTTAGATCAGATGGCAAATTGGATTTGGTGCTAGGTCTTTCCCTTTAGGTTTTACCCCAACAATGTTTTCATTAGTTTCGCTCACTCTCGAAATCAAGCATTTTACAGCAGGTTGGAGCAGCCTGTATCTCAGCACAGGAATAAGGTAGGGAAGAATTCTAAGGATCATTTTAACTGCCTCCAGAAGTTAGATCAGATGGCAAATTGGATTTGGTGCTAGGTCTTTCCCTTTAGGTTTTACCCCAACAATGTTTTCATTAGTTTCGCTCACTCTCGAAATCAAGCATTTTACAGCAGGTTGGAGCAGCCTGTATCTCAGCACAGGAATAAGGTAGGGAAGAATTCTAAGGATCATTTTGACTGCCTCCAGAAGTTAGATCAGATGGCAAATTGGATTTGGTGCTAGGTCTTTCCCTTTAGGTTTTACCCCAACAATGTTTTCATTAGTATCGCTCACTCTCGAAATCAAGCATTTTACAGCAGGTTGGAGCAGCCTGTATCTCAGCACAGGAATAAGGTAGGGAAGAATTCAAAGGATCATTTTGACTGCCTCCAGAAGTTAGATCAGATGGCAAATTGGATTTGGTGCTAGGTCTTTCCCTTTAGGTTTTACCCCAACAATGTTTTCATTAGTTTCGCTCACTCTCGAAATCAAGCATTTTACAGCAGGTTGGAGCAGCCTGTATCTCAGCACAGGAATAAGGTAGGGAAGAATTCAAATACTCATTGTGACTGCCTCCAGAAGTTAGATCAGATGGCAAATTGGATTTGGTGCTAGGTCTTTCCCTTTAGGTTTTACCCCAACAATGTTTTCATTAGTTTCGCTCACTCTCGAAATCAAGCATTTTACAGCAGGTTGGAGCAGCCTGTATCTCAGCACAGGAATAAGGTAGGGAAGAATTCTAAGGATCATTTTGACTGCCTCCAGAAGTTAGATCAGATGGCAAATTGGATTTGGTGCTAGGTCTTTCCCTTTAGGTTTTACCCCAACAATGTTTTCATTAGTTTCGCTCACTCTCAAAATCAAGCATTTTACAGCAGGTTGGAGCAGCCTGTATCTCAGCACAGGAATAAGGTAGGGAAGAATTCAAATACTCATTTTGACTGCCTCCAGAAGTTAGATCAGATGGCAAATTGGATTTGGTGCTAGGTCTTTCCCTTTAGGTTTTACCCCAACAATGTTTTCATTAGTTTCGCTCACTCTGGAAATCAAGCATTTTACAGCAGGTTGGAGCAGCCTGTATCTCAGCACAGGAATAAGGTAGGGAAGAATTCTAAGGATCATTTTGACTGCCTCCAGAAGTTAGATCAGATGGCAAATTGGATTTGGTGCTAGGTCTTTCCCTTTAGGTTTTACCCCAACAATGTTTTCATTAGTATCGCTCACTCTCGAAATCAAGCATTTTACAGCAGGTTGGAGCAGCCTGTATCTCAGCACAGGAATAAGGTAGGGAAGAATTCAAAGGATCATTTTGACTGCCTCCAGAAGTTAGATCAGATGGCAAATTGGATTTGGTGCTAGGTCTTTCCCTTTAGGTTTTACCCCAACAATGTTTTCATTAATTTCGCTCACTCTCGAAATCAAGCATTTTACAGCAGGTTGGAGCAGCCTGTATCTCAGCACAGGAATAAGGTAGGGAAGAATTCTAAGGATCATTTTGACTGCCTCCAGAAGTTAGATCAGATGGCAAATTGGATTTGGTGCTAGGTCTTTCCCTTTAGGTTTTACCCCAACAATGTTTTCATTAGTTTCGCTCACTCTCGAAATCAAGCATTTTACAGCAGGTTGGAGCAGCCTGTATCTCAGCACAGGAATAAGGTAGGGAAGAATTCTAAGGATCATTTTGACTGCCTCCAGAAGTTAGATCAGATGGCAAATTGGATTTGGTGCTAGGTCTTTCCCTTTAGGTTTTACCCCAACAATGTTTTCATTAGTTTCGCTCACTCTGGAAATCAAGCATTTTACAGCAGGTTGGAGCAGCCTGTATCTCAGCACAGGAATAAGGTAGGGAAGAATTCTAAGGATCATTTTGACTGCCTCCAGAAGTTAGATCAGATGGCAAATTGGATTTGGTGCTAGGTCTTTCCCTTTAGGTTTTACCCCAACAATGTTTTCATTAGTTTCGCTCACTCTCGAAATCAAGCATTTTACAGCAGGTTGGAGCAGCCTGTATCTCAGCACAGGAATAAGGTAGGGAAGAATTCTAAGGATCATTTTGACTGCCTCCAGAAGTTAGATCAGATGGCAAATTGGATTTGGTGCTAGGTCTTTCCCTTTAGGTTTTACCCCAACAATGTTTTCATTAGTTTCGCTCACTCTCGAAATCAAGCATTTTACAGCAGGTTGGAGCAGCCTGTATCTCAGCACAGGAATAAGGTAGGGAAGAATTCTAAGGATCATTTTGACTGCCTCCAGAAGTTAGATCAGATGGCAAATTGGATTTGGTGCTAGGTCTTTCCCTTTAGGTTTTACCCCAACAATGTTTTCATTAGTTTCGCTCACTCTCGAAATCAAGCATTTTACAGCAGGTTGGAGCAGCCTGTATCTCAGCACAGGAATAAGGTAGGGAAGAATTCTAAGGATCATTTTGACTGCCTCCAGAAGTTAGATCAGATGGCAAATTGGATTTGGTGCTAGGTCTTTCCCTTTAGGTTTTACCCCAACAATGTTTTCATTAGTTTCGCTCACTCTCGAAATCAAGCATTTTACAGCAGGTTGGAGCAGCCTGTATCTCAGCACAGGAATAAGGTAGGGAAGAATTCTAAGGATCATTTTGACTGCCTCCAGAAGTTAGATCAGATGGCAAATTGGATTTGGTGCTAGGTCTTTCCCTTTAGGTTTTACCCCAACAATGTTTTCATTAGTTTCGCTCACTCTCGAAATCAAGCATTTTACAGCAGGTTGGAGCAGCCTGTATCTCAGCACAGGAATAAGGTAGGGAAGAATTCAAATACTCATTTTGACTGCCTCCAGAAGTTAGATCAGATGGCAAATTGGATTTGGTGCTAGGTCTTTCCCTTTAGGTTTTACCCCAACAATGTTTTCATTAGTTTCGCTCACTCTCAAAATCAAGCATTTTACAGCAGGTTGGAGCAGCCTGTATCTCAGCACAGGAATAAGGTAGGGAAGAATTCAAATACTCATTTTGACTGCCTCCAGAAGTTAGATCAGATGGCAAATTGGATTTGGTGCTAGGTCTTTCCCTTTAGGTTTTACCCCAACAATGTTTTCATTAGTTTCGCTCACTCTCGAAATCAAGCATTTTACAGCAGGTTGGAGCAGCCTGTATCTCAGCACAGGAATAAGGTAGGGAAGAATTCAAAGGATCATTTTGACTGCCTCCAGAAGTTAGATCAGATGGCAAATTGGATTTGGTGCTAGGTCTTTCCCTTTAGGTTTTACCCCAACAATGTTTTCATTAATTTCGCTCACTCTCGAAATCAAGCATTTTACAGCAGGTTGGAGCAGCCTGTATCTCAGCACAGGAATAAGGTAGGGAAGAATTCTAAGGATCATTTTGACTGCCTCCAGAAGTTAGATCAGATGGCAAATTGGATTTGGTGCTAGGTCTTTCCCTTTAGGTTTTACCCCAACAATGTTTTCATTAGTTTCGCTCACTCTCGAAATCAAGCATTTTACAGCAGGTTGGAGCAGCCTGTATCTCAGCACAGGAATAAGGTAGGGAAGAATTCTAAGGATCATTTTGACTGCCTCCAGAAGTTAGATCAGATGGCAAATTGGATTTGGTGCTAGGTCTTTCCCTTTAGGTTTTACCCCAACAATGTTTTCATTAGTTTCGCTCACTCTCGAAATCAAGCATTTTACAGCAGGTTGGAGCAGCCTGTATCTCAGCACAGGAATAAGGTAGGGAAGAATTCTAAGGATCATTTTGACTGCCTCCAGAAGTTAGATCAGATGGCAAATTGGATTTGGTGCTAGGTCTTTCCCTTTAGGTTTTACCCCAACAATGTTTTCATTAGTTTCGCTCACTCTCGAAATCAAGCATTTTACAGCAGGTTGGAGCAGCCTGTATCTCAGCACAGGAATAAGGTAGGGAAGAATTCAAATACTCATTTTGACTGCCTCCAGAAGTTAGATCAGATGGCAAATTGGATTTGGTGCTAGGTCTTTCCCTTTAGGTTTTACCCCAACAATGTTTTCATTAGTTTCGCTCACTCTCGAAATCAAGCATTTTACAGCAGGTTGGAGCAGCCTGTATCTCAGCACAGGAATAAGGTAGGGAAGAATTCTAAGGATCATTTTGACTGCCTCCAGAAGTTAGATCAGATGGCAAATTGGATTTGGTGCTAGGTCTTTCCCTTTAGGTTTTACCCCAACAATGTTTTCATTAGTATCGCTCACTCTCGAAATCAAGCATTTTACAGCAGGTTGGAGCAGCCTGTATCTCAGCACAGGAATAAGGTAGGGAAGAATTCAAAGGATCATTTTGACTGCCTCCAGAAGTTAGATCAGATGGCAAATTGGATTTGGTGCTAGGTCTTTCCCTTTAGGTTTTACCCCAACAATGTTTTCATTAATTTCGCTCACTCTCGAAATCAAGCATTTTACAGCAGGTTGGAGCAGCCTGTATCTCAGCACAGGAATAAGGTAGGGAAGAATTCTAAGGATCATTTTGACTGCCTCCAGAAGTTAGATCAGATGGCAAATTGGATTTGGTGCTAGGTCTTTCCCTTTAGGTTTTACCCCAACAATGTTTTCATTAGTTTCGCTCACTCTCGAAATCAAGCATTTTACAGCAGGTTGGAGCAGCCTGTATCTCAGCACAGGAATAAGGTAGGGAAGAATTCTAAGGATCATTTTGACTGCCTCCAGAAGTTAGATCAGATGGCAAATTGGATTTGGTGCTAGGTCTTTCCCTTTAGGTTTTACCCCAACAATGTTTTCATTAGTTTCGCTCACTCTGGAAATCAAGCATTTTACAGCAGGTTGGAGCAGCCTGTATCTCAGCACAGGAATAAGGTAGGGAAGAATTCTAAGGATCATTTTGACTGCCTCCAGAAGTTAGATCAGATGGCAAATTGGATTTGGTGCTAGGTCTTTCCCTTTAGGTTTTACCCCAACAATGTTTTCATTAGTTTCGCTCACTCTCGAAATCAAGCATTTTACAGCAGGTTGGAGCAGCCTGTATCTCAGCACAGGAATAAGGTAGGGAAGAATTCTAAGGATCATTTTGACTGCCTCCAGAAGTTAGATCAGATGGCAAATTGGATTTGGTGCTAGGTCTTTCCCTTTAGGTTTTACCCCAACAATGTTTTCATTAGTTTCGCTCACTCTCGAAATCAAGCATTTTACAGCAGGTTGGAGCAGCCTGTATCTCAGCACAGGAATAAGGTAGGGAAGAATTCTAAGGATCATTTTGACTGCCTCCAGAAGTTAGATCAGATGGCAAATTGGATTTGGTGCTAGGTCTTTCCCTTTAGGTTTTACCCCAACAATGTTTTCATTAGTTTCGCTCACTCTCGAAATCAAGCATTTTACAGCAGGTTGGAGCAGCCTGTATCTCAGCACAGGAATAAGGTAGGGAAGAATTCTAAGGATCATTTTGACTGCCTCCAGAAGTTAGATCAGATGGCAAATTGGATTTGGTGCTAGGTCTTTCCCTTTAGGTTTTACCCCAACAATGTTTTCATTAGTTTCGCTCACTCTCGAAATCAAGCATTTTACAGCAGGTTGGAGCAGCCTGTATCTCAGCACAGGAATAAGGTAGGGAAGAATTCTAAGGATCATTTTGACTGCCTCCAGAAGTTAGATCAGATGGCAAATTGGATTTGGTGCTAGGTCTTTCCCTTTAGGTTTTACCCCAACAATGTTTTCATTAGTTTCGCTCACTCTCGAAATCAAGCATTTTACAGCAGGTTGGAGCAGCCTGTATCTCAGCACAGGAATAAGGTAGGGAAGAATTCTAAGGATCATTTTGACTGCCTCCAGAAGTTAGATCAGATGGCAAATTGGATTTGGTGCTAGGTCTTTCCCTTTAGGTTTTACCCCAACAATGTTTTCATTAGTTTCGCTCACTCTCGAAATCAAGCATTTTACAGCAGGTTGGAGCAGCCTGTATCTCAGCACAGGAATAAGGTAGGGAAGAATTCAAATACTCATTTTGACTGCCTCCAGAAGTTAGATCAGATGGCAAATTGGATTTGGTGCTAGGTCTTTCCCTTTAGGTTTTACCCCAACAATGTTTTCATTAGTTTCGCTCACTCTCGAAATCAAGCATTTTACAGCAGGTTGGAGCAGCCTGTATCTCAGCACAGGAATAAGGTAGGGAAGAATTCTAAGGATCATTTTGACTGCCTCCAGAAGTTAGATCAGATGGCAAATTGGATTTGGTGCTAGGTCTTTCCCTTTAGGTTTTACCCCAACAATGTTTTCATTAGTATCGCTCACTCTCGAAATCAAGCATTTTACAGCAGGTTGGAGCAGCCTGTATCTCAGCACAGGAATAAGGTAGGGAAGAATTCAAAGGATCATTTTGACTGCCTCCAGAAGTTAGATCAGATGGCAAATTGGATTTGGTGCTAGGTCTTTCCCTTTAGGTTTTACCCCAACAATGTTTTCATTAATTTCGCTCACTCTCGAAATCAAGCATTTTACAGCAGGTTGGAGCAGCCTGTATCTCAGCACAGGAATAAGGTAGGGAAGAATTCTAAGGATCATTTTGACTGCCTCCAGAAGTTAGATCAGATGGCAAATTGGATTTGGTGCTAGGTCTTTCCCTTTAGGTTTTACCCCAACAATGTTTTCATTAGTTTCGCTCACTCTCGAAATCAAGCATTTTACAGCAGGTTGGAGCAGCCTGTATCTCAGCACAGGAATAAGGTAGGGAAGAATTCTAAGGATCATTTTGACTGCCTCCAGAAGTTAGATCAGATGGCAAATTGGATTTGGTGCTAGGTCTTTCCCTTTAGGTTTTACCCCAACAATGTTTTCATTAGTTTCGCTCACTCTGGAAATCAAGCATTTTACAGCAGGTTGGAGCAGCCTGTATCTCAGCACAGGAATAAGGTAGGGAAGAATTCTAAGGATCATTTTGACTGCCTCCAGAAGTTAGATCAGATGGCAAATTGGATTTGGTGCTAGGTCTTTCCCTTTAGGTTTTACCCCAACAATGTTTTCATTAGTTTCGCTCACTCTCGAAATCAAGCATTTTACAGCAGGTTGGAGCAGCCTGTATCTCAGCACAGGAATAAGGTAGGGAAGAATTCTAAGGATCATTTTGACTGCCTCCAGAAGTTAGATCAGATGGCAAATTGGATTTGGTGCTAGGTCTTTCCCTTTAGGTTTTACCCCAACAATGTTTTCATTAGTTTCGCTCACTCTGGAAATCAAGCATTTTACAGCAGGTTGGAGCAGCCTGTATCTCAGCACAGGAATAAGGTAGGGAAGAATTCTAAGGATCATTTTGACTGCCTCCAGAAGTTAGATCAGATGGCAAATTGGATTTGGTGCTAGGTCTTTCCCTTTAGGTTTTACCCCAACAAACAATGTTTTCATTAGTTTCGCTCACTCTCGAAATCAAGCATTTTACAGCAGGTTGGAGCAGCCTGTATCTCAGCACAGGAATAAGGTAGGGAAGAATTCTAAGGATCATTTTGACTGCCTCCAGAAGTTAGATCAGATGGCAAATTGGATTTGGTGCTAGGTCTTTCCCTTTAGGTTTTACCCCAACAATGTTTTCATTAGTATCGCTCACTCTCGAAATCAAGCATTTTACAGCAGGTTGGAGCAGCCTGTATCTCAGCACAGGAATAAGGTAGGGAAGAATTCAAAGGATCATTTTGACTGCCTCCAGAAGTTAGATCAGATGGCAAATTGGATTTGGTGCTAGGTCTTTCCCTTTAGGTTTTACCCCAACAATGTTTTCATTAGTTTCGCTCACTCTCGAAATCAAGCATTTTACAGCAGGTTGGAGCAGCCTGTATCTCAGCACAGGAATAAGGTAGGGAAGAATTCAAATACTCATTGTGACTGCCTCCAGAAGTTAGATCAGATGGCAAATTGGATTTGGTGCTAGGTCTTTCCCTTTAGGTTTTACCCCAACAATGTTTTCATTAGTTTCGCTCACTCTCGAAATCAAGCATTTTACAGCAGGTTGGAGCAGCCTGTATCTCAGCACAGGAATAAGGTAGGGAAGAATTCTAAAGGATCATTTTGACTGCCTCCAGAAGTTAGATCAGATGGCAAATTGGATTTGGTGCTAGGTCTTTCCCTTTAGGTTTTACCCCAACAATGTTTTCATTAGTTTCGCTCACTCTCGAAATCAAGCATTTTACAGCAGGTTGGAGCAGCCTGTATCTCAGCACAGGAATAAGGTAGGGAAGAATTCAAATACTCATTTTGACTGCCTCCAGAAGTTAGATCAGATGGCAAATTGGATTTGGTGCTAGGTCTTTCCCTTTAGGTTTTACCCCAACAATGTTTTCATTAGTTTCGCTCACTCTCGAAATCAAGCATTTTACAGCAGGTTGGAGCAGCCTGTATCTCAGCACAGGAATAAGGTAGGGAAGAATTCTAAGGATCATTTTGACTGCCTCCAGAAGTTAGATCAGATGGCAAATTGGATTTGGTGCTAGGTCTTTCCCTTTAGGTTTTACCCCAACAATGTTTTCATTAGTATCGCTCACTCTCGAAATCAAGCATTTTACAGCAGGTTGGAGCAGCCTGTATCTCAGCACAGGAATAAGGTAGGGAAGAATTCAAAGGATCATTTTGACTGCCTCCAGAAGTTAGATCAGATGGCAAATTGGATTTGGTGCTAGGTCTTTCCCTTTAGGTTTTACCCCAACAATGTTTTCATTAATTTCGCTCACTCTCGAAATCAAGCATTTTACAGCAGGTTGGAGCAGCCTGTATCTCAGCACAGGAATAAGGTAGGGAAGAATTCTAAGGATCATTTTGACTGCCTCCAGAAGTTAGATCAGATGGCAAATTGGATTTGGTGCTAGGTCTTTCCCTTTAGGTTTTACCCCAACAATGTTTTCATTAGTTTCGCTCACTCTCGAAATCAAGCATTTTACAGCAGGTTGGAGCAGCCTGTATCTCAGCACAGGAATAAGGTAGGGAAGAATTCTAAGGATCATTTTGACTGCCTCCAGAAGTTAGATCAGATGGCAAATTGGATTTGGTGCTAGGTCTTTCCCTTTAGGTTTTACCCCAACAATGTTTTCATTAGTTTCGCTCACTCTCGAAATCAAGCATTTTACAGCAGGTTGGAGCAGCCTGTATCTCAGCACAGGAATAAGGTAGGGAAGAATTCTAAGGATCATTTTGACTGCCTCCAGAAGTTAGATCAGATGGCAAATTGGATTTGGTGCTAGGTCTTTCCCTTTAGGTTTTACCCCAACAATGTTTTCATTAGTTTCGCTCACTCTCGAAATCAAGCATTTTACAGCAGGTTGGAGCAGCCTGTATCTCAGCACAGGAATAAGGTAGGGAAGAATTCTAAGGATCATTTTGACTGCCTCCAGAAGTTAGATCAGATGGCAAATTGGATTTGGTGCTAGGTCTTTCCCTTTAGGTTTTACCCCAACAATGTTTTCATTAGTTTCGCTCACTCTCGAAATCAAGCATTTTACAGCAGGTTGGAGCAGCCTGTATCTCAGCACAGGAATAAGGTAGGGAAGAATTCTAAGGATCATTTTGACTGCCTCCAGAAGTTAGATCAGATGGCAAATTGGATTTGGTGCTAGGTCTTTCCCTTTAGGTTTTACCCCAACAATGTTTTCATTAGTTTCGCTCACTCTCGAAATCAAGCATTTTACAGCAGGTTGGAGCAGCCTGTATCTCAGCACAGGAATAAGGTAGGGAAGAATTCTAAGGATCATTTTGACTGCCTCCAGAAGTTAGATCAGATGGCAAATTGGATTTGGTGCTAGGTCTTTCCCTTTAGGTTTTACCCCCAACAATGTTTTCATTAGTTTCGCTCACTCTCGAAATCAAGCATTTTACAGCAGGTTGGAGCAGCCTGTATCTCAGCACAGGAATAAGGTAGGGAAGAATTCTAAGGATCATTTTGACTGCCTCCAGAAGTTAGATCAGATGGCAAATTGGATT
Source organism: Melanerpes formicivorus (assembly GCF_026170545.1). NCBI lineage: Eukaryota > Metazoa > Chordata > Aves > Piciformes > Picidae > Melanerpes > Melanerpes formicivorus. The sequence continues at coordinate 9,110 of NW_027143510.1, read as the reverse complement.
TGGTGCTAGGTCTTTCCCTTTAGGTTTTACCCCAACAATGTTTTCATTAGTTTCGCTCACTCTCGAAATCAAGCATTTTACAGCAGGTTGGAGCAGCCTGTATCTCAGCACAGGAATAAGGTAGGGAAGAATTCTAAGGATCATTTTGACTGCCTCCAGAAGTTAGATCAGATGGCAAATTGGATTTGGTGCTAGGTCTTTCCCTTTAGGTTTTACCCCAACAATGTTTTCATTAGTTTCGCTCACTCTCGAAATCAAGCATTTTACAGCAGGTTGGAGCAGCCTGTATCTCAGCACAGGAATAAGGTAGGGAAGAATTCAAATACTCATTTTGACTGCCTCCAGAAGTTAGATCAGATGGCAAATTGGATTTGGTGCTAGGTCTTTCCCTTTAGGTTTTACCCCAACAATGTTTTCATTAGTTTCGCTCACTCTCGAAATCAAGCATTTTACAGCAGGTTGGAGCAGCCTGTATCTCAGCACAGGAATAAGGTAGGGAAGAATTCTAAGGATCATTTTGACTGCCTCCAGAAGTTAGATCAGATGGCAAATTGGATTTGGTGCTAGGTCTTTCCCTTTAGGTTTTACCCCAACAATGTTTTCATTAGTATCGCTCACTCTCGAAATCAAGCATTTTACAGCAGGTTGGAGCAGCCTGTATCTCAGCACAGGAATAAGGTAGGGAAGAATTCAAAGGATCATTTTGACTGCCTCCAGAAGTTAGATCAGATGGCAAATTGGATTTGGTGCTAGGTCTTTCCCTTTAGGTTTTACCCCAACAATGTTTTCATTAATTTCGCTCACTCTCGAAATCAAGCATTTTACAGCAGGTTGGAGCAGCCTGTATCTCAGCACAGGAATAAGGTAGGGAAGAATTCTAAGGATCATTTTGACTGCCTCCAGAAGTTAGATCAGATGGCAAATTGGATTTGGTGCTAGGTCTTTCCCTTTAGGTTTTACCCCAACAATGTTTTCATTAGTTTCGCTCACTCTCGAAATCAAGCATTTTACAGCAGGTTGGAGCAGCCTGTATCTCAGCACAGGAATAAGGTAGGGAAGAATTCTAAGGATCATTTTGACTGCCTCCAGAAGTTAGATCAGATGGCAAATTGGATTTGGTGCTAGGTCTTTCCCTTTAGGTTTTACCCCAACAATGTTTTCATTAGTTTCGCTCACTCTGGAAATCAAGCATTTTACAGCAGGTTGGAGCAGCCTGTATCTCAGCACAGGAATAAGGTAGGGAAGAATTCTAAGGATCATTTTGACTGCCTCCAGAAGTTAGATCAGATGGCAAATTGGATTTGGTGCTAGGTCTTTCCCTTTAGGTTTTACCCCAACAATGTTTTCATTAGTTTCGCTCACTCTCGAAATCAAGCATTTTACAGCAGGTTGGAGCAGCCTGTATCTCAGCACAGGAATAAGGTAGGGAAGAATTCTAAGGATCATTTTGACTGCCTCCAGAAGTTAGATCAGATGGCAAATTGGATTTGGTGCTAGGTCTTTCCCTTTAGGTTTTACCCCAACAATGTTTTCATTAGTTTCGCTCACTCTGGAAATCAAGCATTTTACAGCAGGTTGGAGCAGCCTGTATCTCAGCACAGGAATAAGGTAGGGAAGAATTCTAAGGATCATTTTGACTGCCTCCAGAAGTTAGATCAGATGGCAAATTGGATTTGGTGCTAGGTCTTTCCCTTTAGGTTTTACCCCAACAATGTTTTCATTAGTTTCGCTCACTCTCGAAATCAAGCATTTTACAGCAGGTTGGAGCAGCCTGTATCTCAGCACAGGAATAAGGTAGGGAAGAATTCTAAGGATCATTTTGACTGCCTCCAGAAGTTAGATCAGATGGCAAATTGGATTTGGTGCTAGGTCTTTCCCTTTAGGTTTTACCCCAACAATGTTTTCATTAGTTTCGCTCACTCTCGAAATCAAGCATTTTACAGCAGGTTGGAGCAGCCTGTATCTCAGCACAGGAATAAGGTAGGGAAGAATTCTAAGGATCATTTTGACTGCCTCCAGAAGTTAGATCAGATGGCAAATTGGATTTGGTGCTAGGTCTTTCCCTTTAGGTTTTACCCCAACAATGTTTTCATTAGTTTCGCTCACTCTCGAAATCAAGCATTTTACAGCAAGGTTGGAGCAGCCTGTATCTCAGCACAGGAATAAGGTAGGGAAGAATTCTAAGGATCATTTTGACTGCCTCCAGAAGTTAGATCAGATGGCAAATTGGATTTGGTGCTAGGTCTTTCCCTTTAGGTTTTACCCCAACAATGTTTTCATTAGTTTCGCTCACTCTCGAAATCAAGCATTTTACAGCAGGTTGGAGCAGCCTGTATCTCAGCACAGGAATAAGGTAGGGAAGAATTCTAAGGATCATTTTGACTGCCTCCAGAAGTTAGATCAGATGGCAAATTGGATTTGGTGCTAGGTCTTTCCCTTTAGGTTTTACCCCAACAATGTTTTCATTAGTTTCGCTCACTCTGGAAATCAAGCATTTTACAGCAGGTTGGAGCAGCCTGTATCTCAGCACAGGAATAAGGTAGGGAAGAATTCTAAGGATCATTTTGACTGCCTCCAGAAGTTAGATCAGATGGCAAATTGGATTTGGTGCTAGGTCTTTCCCTTTAGGTTTTACCCCAACAATGTTTTCATTAGTTTCGCTCACTCTCGAAATCAAGCATTTTACAGCAGGTTGGAGCAGCCTGTATCTCAGCACAGGAATAAGGTAGGGAAGAATTCTAAGGATCATTTTGACTGCCTCCAGAAGTTAGATCAGATGGCAAATTGGATTTGGTGCTAGGTCTTTCCCTTTAGGTTTTACCCCAACAATGTTTTCATTAGTTTCGCTCACTCTCGAAATCAAGCATTTTACAGCAGGTTGGAGCAGCCTGTATCTCAGCACAGGAATAAGGTAGGGAAGAATTCTAAGGATCATTTTGACTGCCTCCAGAAGTTAGATCAGATGGCAAATTGGATTTGGTGCTAGGTCTTTCCCTTTAGGTTTTACCCCAACAATGTTTTCATTAGTTTCGCTCACTCTCGAAATCAAGCATTTTACAGCAAGGTTGGAGCAGCCTGTATCTCAGCACAGGAATAAGGTAGGGAAGAATTCTAAGGATCATTTTGACTGCCTCCAGAAGTTAGATCAGATGGCAAATTGGATTTGGTGCTAGGTCTTTCCCTTTAGGTTTTACCCCAACAATGTTTTCATTAGTTTCGCTCACTCTCGAAATCAAGCATTTTACAGCAGGTTGGAGCAGCCTGTATCTCAGCACAGGAATAAGGTAGGGAAGAATTCTAAGGATCATTTTGACTGCCTCCAGAAGTTAGATCAGATGGCAAATTGGATTTGGTGCTAGGTCTTTCCCTTTAGGTTTTACCCCAACAATGTTTTCATTAGTTTCGCTCACTCTCGAAATCAAGCATTTTACAGCAGGTTGGAGCAGCCTGTATCTCAGCACAGGAATAAGGTAGGGAAGAATTCTAAGGATCATTTTGACTGCCTCCAGAAGTTAGATCAGATGGCAAATTGGATTTGGTGCTAGGTCTTTCCCTTTAGGTTTTACCCCAACAATGTTTTCATTAGTTTCGCTCACTCTCGAAATCAAGCATTTTACAGCAGGTTGGAGCAGCCTGTATCTCAGCACAGGAATAAGGTAGGGAAGAATTCAAATACTCATTTTGACTGCCTCCAGAAGTTAGATCAGATGGCAAATTGGATTTGGTGCTAGGTCTTTCCCTTTAGGTTTTACCCCAACAATGTTTTCATTAGTTTCGCTCACTCTCGAAATCAAGCATTTTACAGCAGGTTGGAGCAGCCTGTATCTCAGCACAGGAATAAGGTAGGGAAGAATTCTAAGGATCATTTTGACTGCCTCCAGAAGTTAGATCAGATGGCAAATTGGATTTGGTGCTAGGTCTTTCCCTTTAGGTTTTACCCCAACAATGTTTTCATTAGTATCGCTCACTCTCGAAATCAAGCATTTTACAGCAGGTTGGAGCAGCCTGTATCTCAGCACAGGAATAAGGTAGGGAAGAATTCAAAGGATCATTTTGACTGCCTCCAGAAGTTAGATCAGATGGCAAATTGGATTTGGTGCTAGGTCTTTCCCTTTAGGTTTTACCCCAACAATGTTTTCATTAATTTCGCTCACTCTCGAAATCAAGCATTTTACAGCAGGTTGGAGCAGCCTGTATCTCAGCACAGGAATAAGGTAGGGAAGAATTCTAAGGATCATTTTGACTGCCTCCAGAAGTTAGATCAGATGGCAAATTGGATTTGGTGCTAGGTCTTTCCCTTTAGGTTTTACCCCAACAATGTTTTCATTAGTTTCGCTCACTCTCGAAATCAAGCATTTTACAGCAGGTTGGAGCAGCCTGTATCGCACAGGAATAAGGTAGGGAAGAATTCTAAGGATCATTTTGACTGCCTCCAGAAGTTAGATCAGATGGCAAATTGGATTTGGTGCTAGGTCTTTCCCTTTAGGTTTTACCCCAACAATGTTTTCATTAGTTTCGCTCACTCTGGAAATCAAGCATTTTACAGCAGGTTGGAGCAGCCTGTATCTCAGCACAGGAATAAGGTAGGGAAGAATTCTAAGGATCATTTTGACTGCCTCCAGAAGTTAGATCAGATGGCAAATTGGATTTGGTGCTAGGTCTTTCCCTTTAGGTTTTACCCCAACAATGTTTTCATTAGTTTCGCTCACTCTCGAAATCAAGCATTTTACAGCAGGTTGGAGCAGCCTGTATCTCAGCACAGGAATAAGGTAGGGAAGAATTCTAAGGATCATTTTGACTGCCTCCAGAAGTTAGATCAGATGGCAAATTGGATTTGGTGCTAGGTCTTTCCCTTTAGGTTTTACCCCAACAATGTTTTCATTAGTTTCGCTCACTCTCGAAATCAAGCATTTTACAGCAGGTTGGAGCAGCCTGTATCTCAGCACAGGAATAAGGTAGGGAAGAATTCTAAGGATCATTTTGACTGCCTCCAGAAGTTAGATCAGATGGCAAATTGGATTTGGTGCTAGGTCTTTCCCTTTAGGTTTTACCCCAACAATGTTTTCATTAGTTTCGCTCACTCTCGAAATCAAGCATTTTACAGCAGGTTGGAGCAGCCTGTATCTCAGCACAGGAATAAGGTAGGGAAGAATTCTAAGGATCATTTTGACTGCCTCCAGAAGTTAGATCAGATGGCAAATTGGATTTGGTGCTAGGTCTTTCCCTTTAGGTTTTACCCCAACAATGTTTTCATTAGTTTCGCTCACTCTCGAAATCAAGCATTTTACAGCAGGTTGGAGCAGCCTGTATCTCAGCACAGGAATAAGGTAGGGAAGAATTCTAAGGATCATTTTGACTGCCTCCAGAAGTTAGATCAGATGGCAAATTGGATTTGGTGCTAGGTCTTTCCCTTTAGGTTTTACCCCAACAATGTTTTCATTAGTTTCGCTCACTCTCGAAATCAAGCATTTTACAGCAGGTTGGAGCAGCCTGTATCTCAGCACAGGAATAAGGTAGGGAAGAATTCTAAGGATCATTTTGACTGCCTCCAGAAGTTAGATCAGATGGCAAATTGGATTTGGTGCTAGGTCTTTCCCTTTAGGTTTTACCCCAACAATGTTTTCATTAGTTTCGCTCACTCTCGAAATCAAGCATTTTACAGCAGGTTGGAGCAGCCTGTATCTCAGCACAGGAATAAGGTAGGGAAGAATTCTAAGGATCATTTTGACTGCCTCCAGAAGTTAGATCAGATGGCAAATTGGATTTGGTGCTAGGTCTTTCCCTTTAGGTTTTACCCCAACAATGTTTTCATTAGTTTCGCTCACTCTGGAAATCAAGCATTTTACAGCAGGTTGGAGCAGCCTGTATCTCAGCACAGGAATAAGGTAGGGAAGAATTCTAAGGATCATTTTGACTGCCTCCAGAAGTTAGATCAGATGGCAAATTGGATTTGGTGCTAGGTCTTTCCCTTTAGGTTTTACCCCAACAATGATTTCATTAGTTTCGCTCACTCTCGAAATCAAGCATTTTACAGCAGGTTGGAGCAGCCTGTATCTCAGCACAGGAATAAGGTAGGGAAGAATTCTAAGGATCATTTTGACTGCCTCCAGAAGTTAGATCAGATGGCAAATTGGATTTGGTGCTAGGTCTTTCCCTTTAGGTTTTACCCCAACAATGTTTTCATTAGTTTCGCTCACTCTCGAAATCAAGCATTTTACAGCAGGTTGGAGCAGCCTGTATCTCAGCACAGGAATAAGGTAGGGAAGAATTCTAAGGATCATTTTGACTGCCTCCAGAAGTTAGATCAGATGGCAAATTGGATTTGGTGCTAGGTCTTTCCCTTTAGGTTTTACCCCAACAATGTTTTCATTAGTTTCGCTCACTCTCGAAATCAAGCATTTTACAGCAGGTTGGAGCAGCCTGTATCTCAGCACAGGAATAAGGTAGGGAAGAATTCTAAGGATCATTTTGACTGCCTCCAGAAGTTAGATCAGATGGCAAATTGGATTTGGTGCTAGGTCTTTCCCTTTAGGTTTTACCCCAACAATGTTTTCATTAGTTTCGCTCACTCTCGAAATCAAGCATTTTACAGCAGGTTGGAGCAGCCTGTATCTCAGCACAGGAATAAGGTAGGGAAGAATTCTAAGGATCATTTTGACTGCCTCCAGAAGTTAGATCAGATGGCAAATTGGATTTGGTGCTAGGTCTTTCCCTTTAGGTTTTACCCCAACAATGTTTTCATTAGTTTCGCTCACTCTCGAAATCAAGCATTTTACAGCAGGTTGGAGCAGCCTGTATCTCAGCACAGGAATAAGGTAGGGAAGAATTCTAAGGATCATTTTGACTGCCTCCAGAAGTTAGATCAGATGGCAAATTGGATTTGGTGCTAGGTCTTTCCCTTTAGGTTTTACCCCAACAATGTTTTCATTAGTTTCGCTCACTCTCGAAATCAAGCATTTTACAGCAGGTTGGAGCAGCCTGTATCTCAGCACAGGAATAAGGTAGGGAAGAATTCTAAGGATCATTTTGACTGCCTCCAGAAGTTAGATCAGATGGCAAATTGGATTTGGTGCTAGGTCTTTCCCTTTAGGTTTTACCCCAACAATGTTTTCATTAGTTTCGCTCACTCTCGAAATCAAGCATTTTACAGCAGGTTGGAGCAGCCTGTATCTCAGCACAGGAATAAGGTAGGGAAGAATTCTAAGGATCATTTTGACTGCCTCCAGAAGTTAGATCAGATGGCAAATTGGATTTGGTGCTAGGTCTTTCCCTTTAGGTTTTACCCCAACAATGTTTTCATTAGTTTCGCTCACTCTCGAAATCAAGCATTTTACAGCAGGTTGGAGCAGCCTGTATCTCAGCACAGGAATAAGGTAGGGAAGAATTCTAAGGATCATTTTGACTGCCTCCAGAAGTTAGATCAGATGGCAAATTGGATTTGGTGCTAGGTCTTTCCCTTTAGGTTTTACCCCAACAATGTTTTTCATTAGTTTCGCTCACTCTCAAAATCAAGCATTTTACAGCAGGTTGGAGCAGCCTGTATCTCAGCACAGGAATAAGGTAGGGAAGAATTCTAAGGATCATTTTGACTGCCTCCAGAAGTTAGATCAGATGGCAAATTGGATTTGGTGCTAGGTCTTTCCCTTTAGGTTTTACCCCAACAATGTTTTTCATTAGTTTCGCTCACTCTCGAAATCAAGCATTTTACAGCAGGTTGGAGCAGCCTGTATCTCAGCACAGGAATAAGGTAGGGAAGAATTCTAAGGATCATTTTGACTGCCTCCAGAAGTTAGATCAGATGGCAAATTGGATTTGGTGCTAGGTCTTTCCCTTTAGGTTTTACCCCAACAATGTTTTCATTAGTTTCGCTCACTCTCGAAATCAAGCATTTTACAGCAGGTTGGAGCAGCCTGTATCTCAGCACAGGAATAAGGTAGGGAAGAATTCTAAGGATCATTTTGACTGCCTCCAGAAGTTAGATCAGATGGCAAATTGGATTTGGTGCTAGGTCTTTCCCTTTAGGTTTTACCCCAACAATGTTTTCATTAGTTTCGCTCACTCTCAAAATCAAGCATTTTACAGCAGGTTGGAGCAGCCTGTATCTCAGCACAGGAATAAGGTAGGGAAGAATTCTAAGGATCATTTTGACTGCCTCCAGAAGTTAGATCAGATGGCAAATTGGATTTGGTGCTAGGTCTTTCCCTTTAGGTTTTACCCCAACAATGTTTTCATTAGTTTCGCTCACTCTCGAAATCAAGCATTTTACAGCAGGTTGGAGCAGCCTGTATCTCAGCACAGGAATAAGGTAGGGAAGAATTCAAATACTCATTTTGACTGCCTCCAGAAGTTAGATCAGATGGCAAATTGGATTTGGTGCTAGGTCTTTCCCTTTAGGTTTTACCCCAACAATGTTTTCATAGTTTCGCTCACTCTCGAAATCAAGCATTTTACAGCAGGTTGGAGCAGCCTGTATCTCAGCACAGGAATAAGGTAGGGAAGAATTCAAATACTCATTTTGACTGCCTCCAGAAGTTAGATCAGATGGCAAATTGGATTTGGTGCTAGGTCTTTCCCTTTAGGTTTTACCCCAACAATGTTTTCATTAGTTTCGCTCACTCTCGAAATCAAGCATTTTACAGCAGGTTGGAGCAGCCTGTATCTCAGCACAGGAATAAGGTAGGGAAGAATTCTAAGGATCATTTTGACTGCCTCCAGAAGTTAGATCAGATGGCAAATTGGATTTGGTGCTAGGTCTTTCCCTTTAGGTTTTACCCCAACAATGTTTTCATTAGTATCGCTCACTCTCGAAATCAAGCATTTTACAGCAGGTTGGAGCAGCCTGTATCTCAGCACAGGAATAAGGTAGGGAAGAATTCAAAGGATCATTTTGACTGCCTCCAGAAGTTAGATCAGATGGCAAATTGGATTTGGTGCTAGGTCTTTCCCTTTAGGTTTTACCCCAACAATGTTTTCATTAATTTCGCTCACTCTCGAAATCAAGCATTTTACAGCAGGTTGGAGCAGCCTGTATCTCAGCACAGGAATAAGGTAGGGAAGAATTCTAAGGATCATTTTGACTGCCTCCAGAAGTTAGATCAGATGGCAAATTG